>NW_015552576.1:395776-411508 GCF_001515605.1 Sinocyclocheilus anshuiensis
TTTTTTTTTTATTGTTAGCCTTGGTGAACATAAGTGACTTCTTTCAAAAGAAAAAAAAAAAGTATTCCAATCTTTTGAGCTGTAGTGTTTACACATTTTTAAAAAATACTATTTTGTGTGTGCAAAAATGTTTAATAAGGAAAAAGTTTTAAACTAGAATATTTCTTACTATTGTTCTGTATCTGTACAGCACAAAGTAAAACAAATTCACAATTGAACTGTGAATTGAATTGAATTCGCAATACAGCTGCAAAGTATTTTCTGGTTATAGTGGTGCAGTAATTGCTCTGGCAAATCCTTAAACTTTCTATTCATCAAAGAAAGTATGAGGGTTTCAAAAAATATTAAGCAATAAAAATGGTTTTCAATATTGTAATAATAAAGACTGGAGTAATGATGCTGACAATTCAGCTTTGAAATCACAGGAATAAATTACATTTTAATAAAAATATTTCACAATATTACTGTTTTTGCTGTATTTTGGATCAAATAAATGAAGGCTTGGTGAGCAGAAGAAAAAAACAATATTCTAACTCTCATAGTATGGCAATGAAAATTTTGGGAGTGTGATCCCGGTGTAACGATAAGTAACATTTAAAAACTGTTCCCTCCAAATGCAAGTCTCCTCTTTTTGTTTTTGTTTTTTTTTATTAAAAAAATACAAATAAAAACAAAATATTATTAATTAATTTTTTTTTTATTGTTAGCCTTGGTGAACATAAGTGACTTCTTTCAAAAGAAAAAAAAAAAGTATTCCAATCTTTTGAGCTGTAGTGTTTACACATTTTTAAAAAATACTATTTTGTGTGTGCAAAAATGTTTAATAAGGAAAAAGTTTTAAACTAGAATATTTCTTACTATTGTTCTGTATCTGTACAGCACAAAGTAAAACAAATTCACAATTGAACTGTGAATTGAATTGAATTCGCAATACAGCTGCAAAGTATTTTCTGGTTATAGTGGTGCAGTAATTGCTCTGGCAAATCCTAAATAGTCAAAACAGCCCTGACATTTATAAGTTTGATTGGCAGATGGGATATAGTCATATTTTCTGCCTTGATAGCGACAGTTCTGGTGGCACGAACACACACACAGTGCCTCCCATGGGAATGAAGCTGCCATTGAGGCTGTCTAACAGCGCTGAAAACACAAGGGCTGCAGTGAGCTCTGAAGACAAGGACTCTACTGTCACACACACACACTCCATCTATCACAGGTCACATATCAGCATCAATGACCATTCTGATAACTAATGAAAAGTGTCCTTCAAATGACCTCCCACTACACACACTCGCACACTTTTATCCGTCTCACTCCTGTGGTTTCTGATAATGAGTGTCATTTCTTCTCAGTGGCATTTTGCTTTCCTGCATTCAGATTGTGCAGCGCAGCTCTGTACTGCTGCCCGTGATGTCACCGAGCCAGAATAAATTGGTCTCATCTCAAAAACGGGAAACGGTGTGAAGAAGAGAGAGAGAAAAATGAACCCAATGATTTGGTGGAAATGTAGGGACTTACTTCTAAGGCTAAAATCGGCATGAAAAGAACATTGTGATCATCTTTTCTTCCCTATTGTGACGTACTGTATATGTGAGTGAAACAGCTTCTTGAACAAGAAAAAATCGGTAATTGATTGTATTGTTGAATTGTTGTTGTTTGCTGCAAACAGACGCAAGGAACACGTTGGGGATGAATTATTGCCCAGCCATAAAAATTGTCAATTTTGATTTCATGGTAACTTTAAAAGGGGAGAAGACAAACCAGCCATAAAAAATAGTGGGAGAAATTAAATCAACCAATAATATTAATGGTTACACTTTATTTTGATAGTTCACTTTAGACATTCTACTAACTATAAGTAACTTTGCAACTACATGTCAACTAATTCTCATTAACTTGCAAATACATGTCTACAAACTCTCAGAGTAGACTGTTAGGGTAGGTTTAGGGTTAGTAGAATAAGTTGACATCAGCATACCATTAAAGCCTTCTACAGACTGTGCGATTTCAGCAATCTTATAAGATCATTGCAAATCACTCTGTGCAACATGGATCTAATAAACTTGGGTACAACATGTATGCTGACTGTGCGATGATGAAACCTAGTGACTCGTAGGCTACGACGCAAATTACTATTGACACATATGTCATCGGCATGCGCTAGTGGTAAACAAAAAGAGCATGACGAAGCACAGTTTGGCAGATGTAATTTTTATGTGTGCTGAAAAAAGAGGAAGCTGCGAAAGAGGAAGGGGAAAGTTTGAAGTAAGCAGGTTTAAGTTTTAGCGCCATGTCACATTGATCAAGACGCCATTTCATGTTGCATTTTTATTGGCTGGTCAGTAGCAGCAAACACACTGTGCGATGATCATGCTGAATTTCTGACCCTGTCAGAAAATTATCGTTGGCTACCTTTGGTCCCAAGGTCTTGAGAATGGCCGTCTTTGGACCTCTCTCACTGCACGACATAAGACCACAGATTAGGAGAAAATCGCCACAATTGTTTCACGATGGCAATCTTTTGTGTAGTAAAGCCGAAAATCATAGTGTGTCCCAGGCTTAAGACATCATTATTTGGCTCCCAGCAAATAGTAAGAGTAGCATTAGTGTTTGGGACCTCGCGTCTGACATCTTTTGCAGTGCCTCGCTCTGCAGCACTCAAGTTAAAAGAAGTTCAACTTTCAAAAAACGTGTCTCTCACAGCCCACCTCTAGCGCCTTTCAAAGAAAAAGCACATTCTGTGTGAACGGCCCCTTCGTGTGGTAAATGACTCCACCTTGATGAAGTCATTCCATCAAAAATTTGCTGACAGAATCAACGAACCCCCTGCCAGACAAAACTGACACTCCAAAGCAGTTTGAGAAGATTTCAAACATTCTCCAACTGGTGTCATCAAACAATGTAAAAGCTCTTCTCACTTCTTTTCACATACACACATTCGCATGTCTCTCACTCACCGGGTCTCACGCAACTGCTACTTTTTACACCACGAGCCACAATCTGTATAAAATATCAGCTTCAAATAAAAACGGTTGTTAAGATGAAGGCATCTGTTCTGACAGACGTGAGACTGGCTCATCAGCCTCAGGGATTCAGACGTATTCTTTGATGCTGTTGGTTTATTCTAAGATCTCAATGTGTTCTTGCTAGCGCTTTGGTAGATCTTGGGCTTTTGCTCTGAAGTGAGAGCAGTTGAGATATAGAGGTTTCAGAAGTATTGTTTCCCAGTCTGTCATCAACTACTGGGACTGATACGCCCTCAACTCAGAAAGTCGGAGCTCAAAGGAAATCCAAGTTTTCTACTGTTAATTATAACACGGTGATTCTATTCATGTGCGCTCATCTCATAAATGCAATCATTCTGACATGATTTTAAAAGTGGCTTATAAAATTTCCAGCTTATCCCGGCCAAGAACCACCCACACAGACAGGTAGACTGCCATATAAAAACAGTCAAGCTATTTATGTGACTTTTGGTGGTGGGTAAACCTTACAATATGACAATTCTACACCAAAAAAAAGTAGTAGGACATTCAAATAATGGTGTAGCAGTCTCCATGATCAGATGTATAGACTATGCCATACAAATTAGAGTAAAATCTGTGCAAACTTCCATTCACTCCATTGAGAAAGACAGAATTTACACACATTTCTCAAAGCAAACAAAGATGAATAGACTTTTCGGTAACGAGGACATCAGGTTTACTTTAAACTAACTTTGAAGCTAAACTTTGAAAATCTTTCAACATTGACGCTTCTAACTTGGCAAATCTGGCGAGTCAGTGGCGTAGGCTTCATTTGAACATAACTCCATGTCTATGACTCAGAGATCTCATTTTAAGCCATTGGAGGTATCAAATGTTGCAGGTATAAACTGGTGTGTTTTCGCCAAAAATGGAACGCCAGAAAGAAGTTGGAACAGATTTGTTTCAAATTATTACAGAACTGCAATTACAGAAGTTCATTTATGTCTGTTAGGCATATTTCAAAGCATGGCTTAAAGTTAGTTCACTTGATTTCTGGATGCTAATCAGTTTCTGTTTATTATGACAGCATGTTTCATTTATATTATTTTTTATAATTTTATAAACCTTACATTTGTTTACTATATTCACTTTTTAATGAACAATAAAGGGGTCATGTGATATGGAATCAATGAATATAGGGATCAAAAAACACAGTATTGGATCATTCCAGTCCAATTTAACCTAGAGAGCTCAAGTAAAGATTCACCTCAGGCTGTTCCAAAAGTCCCACAGTTGCCCACCGATCTTTCTCTTTGTAACACGTGGCTAATCCTTGAGTCTGACTGCATGAACCCAGACACAATGCAGCTTGTGATATTATCTCTTCTCACTTCCTGTGTCTCTCTCTTGCTGTCGCTCTCTAATCCTTCTCCAACGGATTATTAATTAAACATGCAAGACTCTAGAGCTTTGCTTGACATCCTTTGGTTTACAGGCGAAAAGACGAGCAGATTGGTGTCAGAGCGGGTTAAGAAGCTTGATTCTTTGCACCTGTCTCTCTCTCACCGCCTGCTGAATGGGAGTGAGACAGCCAGTGAGAGAAAGCAAAAAATCTACTGCTCTTACACTAACCCTAATCTGCGCCCCCAATTAAACGGTGACAGACCACGACTTCCATTGTCCCAGGATCCGGCGCTGACAATAGATATTTTGCTAGTGTGATTAGGACGCCACGTGGATCTGTCTCCGCACCCAAATCTCTCTTCCAAATGATTGGCGGCCTTAATTAAGAAGTGGCTTTTTTCTTTTTTTCTTGCTATGCATGAATGAGGGAGTAATGGACAACGGAGAGAGAGCGAGAGATCGAGAAAATGCAGATGTCGGTTCCAAAACATAACCCACTTTCCGCCTTGGCATGTAATAATGGGTTGTCTGGGGAATGAAAACAATAAAAGAGTGCGTGATGTGGGAGGGTACGAAGAGGGGTTATTTCAGATGGGAATGCTGAAGACTTATCCGGAACAAAAAAGCTGAACGTCGAAGTCCATTCTAGGTTCAGCCCACTGCCGTCACATCTTCTCCGCAGCAACCAGGCCTGCCAGACCCATGGGGAAGATGCTATTACTGAACAAAACCTTTGTTTATCGCTTGTTAACAGCCTCTGTGGTATAAAACTAGTGCCAGAAAGCATCCAATGTGGGAGGATTTCTCAAATATTTCATTCTCCTTTCTTTGCCGCAACCTTCCCAGTGCCTCTTCTTCCTGCTTCTGTACTCTTCTGAACACTGAAACCAGGACTGCATCATCACAACGTGTCACTACAAATTACTCAAGGTCACGAATTGCATAAAATTGACAGAGTGCTTCCAGTCAGAACACCAAATGCTCCAAAACGTCCCTCAAACATTTGCACCTCATCAGCAGTTAAGAAGCAAGTTCAGCCTTATGTGAAATCAATCCAGCCTTCTCTTTAAATAAGAAAATCCCTTTGGATTCACCTTGGCTGCCAACATCACTTTGGCAAGAGTAACAGTAAGTATCTCAGAAAAGGTCCATTATTCCTCTATAGTAGCCAAAAGAAACTGCAAAGAAATACAGTAACTGAATAGCTGTGTGGCTTGGTGAGGAGAGGTGTGCTGTTCGCAGAATTCCATGATATAAACTCGCAACTGTGAGTTATAAAGTCAGGATTGCATGATATGTAGTCCAGTGGCGAGCGGAGACTTTTTTAACCGGGTATGCTGAGTGATAAGATTCAGCCACCCTCCCCCCTCCTCATCGCTTTTAAGACACACTCACGTCAGTCGAGATCTGACAGCAACAGCGAATTTTCAAGGGATCAAATTATAATCATGTTTATATTAATTAGCCCGTGAACTCATTCTCTCAGACGGCCTGGATATGCAGCGACTTTTGACCATGCGCTTAGATCGTTAAAATAGGGCCCTACATTTCTAAGAAATTGGCATGTTTCACAATATAGGCCAGATTTTCGAACAGCTTGCACCAGCGCAAACCATCTTTTGGCGTTAAAATAGTACTGCCAGGATTTACTAAAGACGCGCAGTGAAGAATTAGCGCTGAAAAGGCATGGACAGAGTTATTTTTGCGCCTGACCTTATTGAATATGCATTTGTAGGAGTTTCCCGTTCAGACGCAAAATTTATGGGGGGAGAGTATTAAAATGAATCACGCAACGTGATTTACTAACATTTGCACTTGTCAAATTAGTGGTATTATTTAACGCCCAAAAAAGCATGTGTTAAAGCATGCGGTAATTTGCATTGCTCTTGGTAGTTGCTGGTCATTATGGAAATGATCTGGCTGCATCGGTGTTCTTTAATGTGCGCATTGTCAATAAATCACCCGCAGAATTTTCCCCTCTCATCTGCGCTTTTATGCACTCTTTATTTTATTGCACTCTAACGCTAATTTGCCCTGTTTAGTAAATTTGGCCCTATTTTTTTTTTTTTTTTTTTTTTTAAATTTAAAAAGATTTTTCCTTTTAATTTGAGCTTTGTCAAGCCCACATTCAGAGTTTGCCTTGACATACTTTCCTTTTTTCAGTTATCACTGCAATTATTTTATTGTAATCCTGCATATACGTAGCTCTGCAGTGATTATTTGACATCATTATTGCCCTAGTTTCACTCATAGTGTCTCCAGTCATAACAACATCTGTGATGCACTGACTATATCCTTATCAAAAGCCCCAGACGTGAAGAGGAGGGGTGTGATGTCATGGGTCATGGAAGGAGGGGTCTCTGATCTTCTCCATGTATCCATGTGCACAGACCTTATGTAGCTCCGCCCCTTTTTAGCATTGTGCTCATTGTCTTCTGTCTTTCATTTGTATTTCCGCAGCATGAAGGAATCTGTGGAAGAATCTGTGCCTACTAAAAGCTCTGCATGTTTCTGCATTCACAAAAGTCCAGAAAATTCTCCACATTCTCCGTCCCTTGCTTGGTTATTAATTAAATCCTTTGGTTAATTTGATGATGCTTTTAGCTGCCAATTAGAGTGTAGTACTCTCAGCTCTATTTAACACCATGTTGAAATCCATGAGATTTTGCTTCAAAAACAGCACAGGAAGTGTGCAGATTCCATTTGGATCTGGTCTCTACATGCCCTTGAATAGACCTCTCTTCAGTGGGTGATGGTGCCCACTTCACTGTCCGCTGGAGGGGTTGCCGGTGGGACAAAGAAACAGCTGTTATCCCAGGTGTTACAGTATGCTGACACACTTGACAAAGTCACCTTCCCCTCTGACTTCATGCCAAGGTGCAGATGGGTGAATAAATAATACCAACTCTTCACATGATAGTTGTCCATACACAGATAAATGCAGTTGATCTTCTAAAAATGTTCAATTTCATTGATACAGAATATTCCAAAATAGTGTGTTTCTTCAAATTCAAATGAAATTACAAAACTGTCTGATGCATGTAAACACTGTTGACCTTCGAAAATGAGAAATTATCACCACTTAAGTATCAAAGTACTATTAGGGATGTAATTTTGAAAGTTTTCATCAATTAACCCTATACAGTATAATGCCATTTATATTGATAAAAACATTTTTAAACCTGTGTTCAGTTGCATTGTGCCAGGTTTGATTACATTGACATCACTGGTTCTCATATTTTGCGAGTAAATATGTGACAGTGAGTAAATGATGGCAGAATTTACATTTTTGGGTGAACAGCTCCTTTATATTGGTTAGACAATTGTTTAGACAACTGTGTGGTAAAGTGGCATTTGCCAAACTAGAAAGAACCATCAGCACCTCTAAAGGACATGAGAAGGTGAGTTTCATGTTTTTTCCAGTGTGTGTGTGTGTGTGTGTGTGTGTTAGGGATGGGTGTAAGGGGGCACTGAGGGTGCCAGTGTCTTCTGCAGTTCTGGAGTCTCAAACTCTTGTACTCTCATACTTTCCATGTTGCCACGGTAGCAGCTGGAGTTCAGCCAATTTGCCAATTTGAGATTGTGTGTGTGTGTGTGTGTGTGTGTGTTTGTGTGTGTGTGTGTGAGAGAGAGAGAGAGAGAGAGAGAGAGAGTTTCCATTCAGCATGTCTGTCACAACTGCAGCAAACCTGAAGTACATATATTTTCATGCTTGTCCATGCAAAACTCACTGCCACAATGCTAGGGTTTTGCTATGTAGTTGTTAAGGTATACTAGTGTATTCTACTACTGTATTTCCAATGGTAGCCAAGGTATTGCTAGGTGTTTGCTAAGGTGTTCTGAGAGTCTGCTAGGGCCCTGCTATGCAGTTTTTAAGGTATTTTGAGTACTATACCACATTGCTACAATATGAGGTTGCTAGGGAACTGACAAGCAGTTGCTAAGTGTTTAGTAGCTATATGGTTGTTAGGGAGTTCTGGCTGGTTGTCAGGGAATGTTATAAGGTTGCTAAGGTGCTTTAAGTGTTTTAGCATGTTGCTAGTGGCCTTTAGGGTGTTAATGGTGGTTGCAAGTAGTTGTGAAGGTATTTTGAGTTGTTATGAGCATATGGGGTTACTAGGGTGTTCTGGGTGGTTGCTAGGGCACTGCTATGCAGTTGCTAAGGTATTTTATATTATATGTATATTGCTACAGCATGTGGTTGCTGAGGGTGTTTTGGGTAGTTGCTAGGGCACTGCTTTAGAGCTGCTACAGTGTTTTGAGTGTTTTAGCACATTGCTATGTGGTTGTTATACAGTTGCTAAGGTATTCTAAGTGATTTTTAGGGTGTTGCTAGTGATTGTGAAAAGTCTGGTAGGTATTTTGAGTAGTTATGAGTACATTGCTGTGTGGTTGCTATGGCACTGCTACGCAGCTGCTAGGGCGTTTTGAGTGGTTAAGCACATTGCTACAGTATGTGGTTGCTAGGGTGTTCTGGGTGGTTGCCAGGGTGCTGCCTAGCAGTCGTTAATATGTATTGAGTGTTTTTATCTTGTTACTAGTGTTTTTTAGGGTGTTGGTGATAGTTGCTATGGCATTTTGAGTGGTTATGAGCATGTTGCTATGGTGTTCTGGATGGTTGGTAAGGCTCTGTTATGAAGCTGTTAAGGTGTTGTGAATGTTTTAGCACTCTGGTACAGTATGTGGTCACTGCTATACATTTACATTTAGTCATTTAGCAGACGCTTTTATCCAAAGTGACTTACAAATGAGGACAATGGAAGCAATGATATGCAAGTGCTATGGCACGTAGCAAGGTTGTTTTTTTTTATTATATAATAAATAAAAATAAAACAGATAGAATAGAAAAAGAATAGCGTATGCTTGTGTTAGAGGCCCTTTTTTTTGCTTTTTGTTAATTGCATAACAAATAAAAAGAAAACAAATAGAATTTTAAAAAAAAATAGAGAAGCTAGTGTTAGTTTTATTTTTTATTTATTTACTTACTTTTTTTTTAAGAAAACAAGCAGTTGATTTAATAATACTATACAGTTGCTAAGTTGTTTTGAGTGCTTTAGCACATTGCTCTGTGGTTGCCAGGTCATGTTATTTAGTCACTACGGTGTTCTGGGTGTTTTAACATGTTACTATGTGGGTTTTATGGTTCTTTTTAGGGTGTTGTTGGTGGTTGCAAGTAGTTGCTAAGGAATTTTGAGTGGTTATGAACAAGTTGCTATGTGGTTGCTGAGGGTGTTCTGGGTGGTTGCTAGGGTACTGCTATGCAGTTGTTAAGGTGTATTGAGTGTTTTTGCACATTGCAATGTGGTTGTTAGGGTGTTATGGCTGGTTGCTAGGGCACTGCTATGCAGTTGTTAAGGTGTATTGAGTGTTTTTGCACATTGCAATGTGGTTGTTAGGGTGTTATGGCTGGTTGCTAGGGCACTGCTATGCAGTTGTTAAGGTGTATTGAGTGTTTTTGCACATTGCAATGTGGTTGTTAGGGTGTTATGGCTGGTTGCTAGGGCACTGCTATGCAGTTGTTAAGGTGTATTGAGTGTTTTTGCACATTGCAATGTGGTTGTTAGGGTGTTATGGCTGGTTGCTAGGGCACTGCTATGCAGTTGTTAAGGTGTATTGAGTGTTTTTGCACATTGCAATGTGGTTGTTAGGGTGTTATGGCTGGTTGCTAGGGCACTGCTATGCAGTTGTTAAGGTGTATTGAGTGTTTTTGCACATTGCAATGTGGTTGTTAGGGTGTTATGGCTGGTTGCTAGGGCACTGCTATGCAGTTGTTAAGGTGTATTGAGTGTTTTTGCACATTGCAATGTGGTTGTTAGGGTGTTATGGCTGGTTGCTAGGGCACTGCTATGCAGTTGTTAAGGTGTATTGAGTGTTTTTGCACATTGCAATGTGGTTGTTAGGGTGTTATGGCTGGTTGCTAGGGCACTGCTATGCAGTTGTTAAGGTGTATTGAGTGTTTTTGCACATTGCAATGTGGTTGTTAGGGTGTTATGGCTGGTTGCTAGGGCACTGCTATGCAGTTGTTAAGGTGTATTGAGTGTTTTTGCACATTGCAGTGTGGTTGTTAGGGTATTCTGGGTGGTTGCTAGGGTATTCTGGGTGGTTGCTAGGACACTGCTATGCAGTTGCTAAAGTGTTTTGAGTGGTTTCTAGGTGGTTACTTACATACTCAAGTCCAGTTATTATTTTTTTTCAGGGTAACTTTTTTTTTTTCACTGCCAAGCAAAAATCCTAGGTCTGATGAAGTAAGAAACCTTTCTTCAACAATCCGCATAATTTGAGGTATCAATTATGTCCATATTGCAAACAACACAATCAATAAATTACACTGTTTTTACAGCTCAGTGTTAATTACCCTATTCTGAGTTCACTACAGTCAGTCTTTTATTATCTTGTCCCCGTCTGCAGACGCCTCCATTCTTAACATCTGTATGCTAAGAGGAAATAATATTGGGTAAAGGCATGGAAAAACGTGTTGCCCTGGAGATGGAGTTGTGAGGAAGGTATGCGGCTGAGAGACGGGTGACGGGCACCTAAACACCGGGTGACAGGATCTGACAGGGTGGGCAAACCCCGCTGGCACCACACCATCTGTCCCGTAACGGCTTCTGGGAGCGGCAGAAGCAACAATGCAGTGACAGCACCTGGAGGTGCAGATGACAGGCCCGGCATGCTATCCCACAATGCCTCGCAGGTGAGTGCAGCGCAGGGATGCAGTGGTGTGAGATCTCTCAAGGCTGTCTGTTCAGATGCAGGACAGGAAGGCGACGCGCAGCCTGTACATGTGAAGACGATCAGCGCGCAGAATGTGGAGCAACACGTTATGACAAGACAAGACTCCCACATGCAAACACAGCAGCATTGTCACAGCGCGCTCAATTTAACCCACCATTCCAAGAGCACAGCGACGCTGCTGGGAAACTAAAATGGCAACTAGAACCAAAACAGACATCCTCTTGACTTTTAGCAAAGTACTTGTCGTAGGATTTTATTCTTTCAGTGTAAGATCAATGTTTTCACCTAACAATTTGCTATAAATAAATAAATAAATATCAATATTTGTTTTCTCGATTTTCTCAGTCTGTCTATTCACATACAATTTACTCTCATCATATACAATTTAGAATGTGAACATAAAAAAAAAACAATCTCACAACTCAAAAGTAAGAAAATTGATGTTCAAAGATTGTAATTACTGATTTCAAATGTTATCTATATAAACATAAATGTAGCTTTATTGAGAATAATAGAGTGATGTTCACTTGCAGAATGCAAGCTTCTAAAGGCACATAAGTCTGAAGTAATGAATTTAGGTAAAGGGGTGCAGAGCCAGTGGTGGTTTTGTAGGCAAACATTAATGCCTTGAATTTTATGTGAGCAGCTGTAGCCAGTGCAAATTGATGAACAGAGGTGTGACGTGCATTCTTTTCGACTCGTTAAAAATTAATCTTGCTGCCATGTTTTGGATTAATTGTAAATGTCTGATAGAACTATATATATATATATATATATATACACACACACTACTGTTCAAAAGCATGGGATTGGTAAGATTTGTTTTTTTTTTTAAAGAGAAACAAAAAAGTATTTAAAAGAGTCTCTTCTGCTCACCAAGGCTGCATTTATTTGAACAGTAGAAACAGTAATACTGTGAAATATTATTATGATTTAAAATAACTGTTTTCTTTTTTAATATATTTTAGAATTTAATTTATTCCTGTGATGCAAACCTGTATTTTCAGCATCATTACTCCAGTCATCAGTGTCACATGATCCTTCAGAAATCATTCGAATATTATGATTTGCTGCTCAAGAAACATTTCTAATTATCAATGTCGAAAACCGTTCTGCTCAATGTTTTAGTGTAAACTGTGATACATTTTATTTTTCAGAATTGTTGATGAATAGAAAGTCCAAAAGAGCCACATTTCTTTGAAATAGTTATCTTTTGTAACATTAAGTGTCTTTATTGTGACTTTTGATCAACTTAATGCATCCTTGCTGAATAGATAGAGCACTTCCATTATGCATTTTACTTGCTTGCTCGAATTATGTCAGCTGACGTAGCTACACTAAATATTAAAAATACTGCCCAAACGAAGATTCAATTTCAACAGGCATTCTAATGATATAATCTGAACAACAAACTGAAAAATTGTGCGCAGTGTGAGTGCGATGTCTTCAAAGCCTCTGAAGACAGCAAGGCGGCTGTACAGAGTGAAAGCGTTTGAGAGAATGAATAGCCCAGCGATTGCCCTCTGCTGCCCTCCTTCATAATATCAACCACCTACTCTTGCTTTTTCTGCTGACTCTGGTGTGGGCTGCTGGGGTTTCAGGACACTGTTCTAGTGCAATTCATTCTCCTGTAGTTTTCTACCTATCTATCACTATCTCTGTATCTCAGTGTCATGCAAAAACTGTATAAGATTGTTGCAGCTAACCTGGATTTTGTAGGTTCTCTGGGTTTAAAGCTGACTTTTTTGATGTACAAATACTTTCTCCCATCACAACTGAATGTGCAGAGATATGTCTGCTTATTGATTCCCCTGAAAAACTGTCAACTCTGGGACATCCCAACTGGCCTTACATTGTCTCAAGTAATGGCTTAAGTTTGGGGCTGTTTATTTTAAACAATGTAAGACAGGGAAAGTTGTGTAGAAATGGATGGGTAGATGGTTAGACTTGCATTTGGGAATGTTTAGAGTGTCAGTAATTGTTAACCTTATACCAAAGATTAATAAATACTGTAACCAATCGATTGTTCACTGTTAATGAATGATAGTTAATGTATTAACTAATTGGACCTTACTGTAAAGTGTTAGCAAATTACTCTAATTTGTGGGAAGATTGACTGCACATTGTCACCACTGACTAAATCGCAATCAAAATTTCCCAAGAATCAGGTAACAAACATATATCTGACACATTATTGAACAATACAGTCATTTACTCATCTCTTCATTCAGGAAAAGCCTTCCTTTTACTGATATGCCTTCTTCAGTAGCAAAAGTATCATCACAAACAAAAGTAGAAGTGGCCAGAGAACAACGACATAAAGCAGAGAACTATTTTACTCATTTGATATAGTAAAGGCCTATCGTGTGTTTTTTAACTGTAAATGTCAAAAGACAGTAAAACAGAGCAATAGATGTTATTGCATCACAAGTGTAAATCAAAGCAGAAATATGCGAGTGAGCAAACTGTACGTGCTTCACAGGGAAGAGCTCACAGCATGTTCAGCTATTAAAAGAACAGTTCGTTCAAAAAGCAAAAAGCTATCATGATTTACTTGCTCCAAGCTCAGTCATGTCATTCCAAGCCCCTATGATGCTATTTGTTCCCATGAAATTTAAAGAGATGAAGACTTGTTTGATGCATTCCAAGTCAGCGTGGTGAGGAACAAGCCTAGTTGTTGTTTATAGACAAAAACTAGAAACTAAAACTATCAAATTAAAAGTAGCACACTGGCAGGACTTGCCATTTTTGATGTCTCCGACACCAAACGCAAATGGAAAACCAATGCGAGAATGCATGTGCCTTCGAATATGTGGAATGAAGGATGAGATTTCAGAGCTAAAATGAAAAGGGGGAAATTATCATTCATATGGCTTTGGAAGACTTGGAATACAGAGTCATACTGACCACTTTCATGGTATGTATTTATGTATTTATTTGGAGCTTGACAGCCATGGTAATTATGCCATTGTACGAACAAAATACAGGAAAAAATAACAGCATGCAAGTTTTTAACGACAATTAAAGACATTTTTGGAGGTGAACTATTCCTTTAAAACCTGGCAGTGCCTAGTGTGCAACCGTTCTGTGTCCTTGAACGCATTTTCTGAAATGCCCACTCACTTTCATTTGGATTACTGCAGTGAGAGACCCTCTGTCACACACACACACACACACACGCTGTCAGAGTGTCAGTGAAGTGAACTTGCACTCAGGTCTCATCATTTATGAAATAGCCTACAGCTTCATAATTATACTGCCAAGCCGATATTTAAGTTAATTTAAACTTCTAACGCCATCCAAACATTCAGAAAGCAACATCGTCTGTCATAATTTAATATAAGTCTTCACGTGATTACCTGAACAATAAAGATTTTTTTTATACGCGAGAGATTAATGTTAATAAGATCCAAATAAATACACTCGAATCTCAAATCACCAATGAATAAAAATGTAAGATTTATAAAAACTCAGCACTTCTCCATTCTGCTATCTCTTTTCTTTCTACAAATATTCTGTGTTAAACTGTCTAAATCGATCAGCCGTTACAAGATGCATTCAAGTAAACGTCCATCAAACTTATTTAAACTTTCCAGCTCATGCCTGTCAGATCAAGGTGCATCCGATCTGATTGTTCTGTAATTCCCAGAACAGACTGTGAGAGTAAATACATTTGGACAACTATGGTTGTATGTAATCAAAGTCTCGTGTCTTACCTGTTGGCCCCTCCAGACTTTCCGCACAGACCCTGGCGACGAGGAACAGCAGAACAGCGCACAGGTTCATGGCAGCGTTTAGTCCAGCAGGTAAAGGCAGGTGAAATACAGTCAGCGAGTGTGGTAGAGAGTGGTAAATATCCTGCTGCGCCACTGAGTTTCATCCAGAGACGCGCAGCGCAGACCCCAGGTCTGCCCGCTGACGTCACCACAAACTATCAAACCCCCTCACAACTCCGCGAGCTGTAGTACCCTACCTAGTGTGCGAGGAAGGGCCATGGCGCCTCCCTGTGGTTATTCGTCAAACATCACCAGTCAGCCGCTGCAGAGATTGAGGCAAACCGAACTCAAGGCGCGTTTACGCGCTATTAAAGGGTTAGTTCACCCAAAAATGCAAAGTAGCCCATAAATTACTCACCCCCGAGGCATCCTAGGTGTATATGACTTTCTTCTTTCAGACGAATCAAGTCGGATTTATATAAAAAATTGTCCTGGCTATTCCAAGCTCTATCATCCCGGAGCCGTGTGAGACACTTTTTTTATGGATGGGCGCATATTATTTAACTGCTTTTGGACTGATGCATGCAGGGCTGGATTGGTAATTGGGCATACCGGGCATTTTCCCGATGGGCCGACGCACTTAAGGGGCCGAGAGAATTTTTTTTTGCCGAAAACCATCACGCAGGGACAGCGAGCAGCCAGTAGCCCGTTGGTTTGTCTCCTGTATTGACAGCGTAAACATCCAATCACAATGCGCTATAGACAGAGCGATGAAATATTTTGCTCCGCCTATATAAAGATCGCATCTACGGAGCCCCTAAAGGGACATGGTGGTGGAAAAAATCAGATTGAGTGAAAAAATTTGGGGTGGGAGGAAAACATATTTGTACGATTTTTTTGCGTTCTCTCAC
>NW_015552576.1:411683-413216 GCF_001515605.1 Sinocyclocheilus anshuiensis
ATATATCTCTCTCTCGAAGTGGTGATGGGCCGCCTGGACCAAAAAATCCCAGGGCCGATTTTTTGTCCCAGTCCAGCCCTGCTGCTGAGTGCCGTGAAACAGCTTGAAAAATCAAAGACAATTTTTAATATAACTCCGACTGGATTCGCCTGAAAGAAGAAAGCCTATAGTGTGTATATATATATATATATATATATATATATATATATATATATAGAAGTGGTGATGGGCCGCCTGGACCAAAAAATCCCAGGGCCGATTTTTTGTCCCAGTCCAGCCCTGCTGCTGAGTGCCGTGAAACAGCTTGAAAAATCAAAGACAATTTTTAATATAACTCCGACTGGATTCGTCTGAAAGAAGAAAGCCATATACACCTAGGATGACTTGAGGGTGAGTAATTTATGGGCTAATTTTCATTTTTGGGTGAACTAACCCTTTAAGCGTCTTGAGATGCCGGTGCGAGCGTCCAGTCGAGGAATTGACGTCCTTAATTGACTATGAAATTGCAATTGCAAGAAAATCCTATCACAGGAACAGAAAAGAAAAATATTACGAATTAAAACAATAAAGGTAAAAGAAATGAGAGGCACTCAACGTCTCTTCAAATCGGGTAAAATGCGATTCATTGTTGTTGCTGTTAATCACGCAGAAATCAAGATTATGATCTCTTGCTAATTTTAATCCGAGTAAAAGCAGAATGGAGAAAAATAATTATAACCCAAGAGCAGTTGTGCACAAAGTTAAAATCTGCAATTATTTGCCGACCTCCTCTCAATGGCACTTTGTAGCAAAGAACCCTCTTCCTTATCCTTTTCTTATCCTCTTACATAGAACCATTTTCACTGTATAGGGTTCTTGAGATGGCTGCAGTAGTCTATGTGAGTTTTTGATGTAGGGTGCTTAGTTCGATTACACTTTATTTTAAGGTGTCATTGTTACAGTGTCATTATACATTTAAGTACTGAGCAATATAAATTAAGAATGTGTACTTACTATATGGTTAGGATTAGGGTTTGGCTTAGAGTTACTTACATGTAATTATGCATAATTAGTTATTATAATAGTAAGTACATGTAACGTGTAACAAGGACACCTTAAAATAAAGTGTTACCCTCAGTTCTTCTCATAGAGGAGTTTAACCTTGCTCAGGCACACCTCAACCAGATTATGAAAGCTTTAAGGTTCATTAAAAAGTTAGACATTACAGAGAGAGAAAAAAAATGTCTGTGAAAAATTAGTTTCAGAGATAGCATTCCTGCATTACAAGATAATGTCTGAAGAGCTAGAGAATAAAAAGTTATTTGCAGAACTTAAAAAGGTTGTCAGGCTTTGAAACTTTTTTTAATTAAATACCTGGAATTTAAAAATGACGTATTGAAACTCACGGCACTCTTGGAGATCTACCAATCACAGAGATCCATCTATCTGGTTTAGTTCCAGCACCTACTCCAAAACACCTGCTGCACGTGAAGCCGGGACAAGCCACTAATTAGCCGTTGCAGGTGAGTCTGATTAAAGCTGGAACTGAATTCA
>NW_015552576.1:413330-414460 GCF_001515605.1 Sinocyclocheilus anshuiensis
CTCCAGGAGAAAACTGAGCGCTCCTGATTCAGACCATACATTAATCTTATTTATCGTACTGTCTTTGCTGAGAGGAACAGTAGAGTGCAGTTATTCATTATGTCGCAGCAAATGTTAATGAATGGAAGACTATTAGTGTCTTCTTTTGTCTCTTTAAAACCTGGTTAGCACAGTGAGTGACTATGTAACTAATTACTTTGGAATCAACCAGAAAATGACAGCATGTCAATGCTGATTGGCTGATGGCGCTTCCAAACCCACCATTAGTCACCTTTATTTATATAGCGCTTTTAATAATACAGATTGTGTCAAAGCAGTTTCACAGTATTTCGGCAACTCCATCGGTGACAGAATGGAGAAAAAAAAATTGGGCGAAACCAGGCTCAGTCGGGGGGCCAGTTCTCCTCTGGCAAGACGAACCAGCATGGCATGGTTTAATTCCAGGCTGCAACACAGGTCAGATTGGGCAGAGAACTCATCTGGTTCCCATGGTCTTGTCCCGATGGCCGTCTAGGAGACAAGCGGCCTCATTCATGAAACACGAGCAGAACAAATTTTTGTGTAAATCGTTCGTAAAGCTGTTCTGACATGTTTTGATGCACTGCCATTATAATATTTTACAAGTTCGTTGGCTCTGTTTTTTTTTTTGTTTAGTTTTTTTTTGTAGCTGAGAGTTGATAAACTGTTTAGCTTTGGGTAAAACGCAGCGCTTGTCACTGTCACCAGCCGTCCAATCAATGGAGGAGGGGTGGGACAAATACTACACCGTAGGGCTGCACGATAAATCGAAATGGAATCGGAATCGCGATTTGACAGAAGCTGCGATTGTCATGCGTATCTTTCAGTGAAGCACGGTTCTGTGATCAGCCAAATACACCTCGCAGAAGAAACCCAGGAAATGCCTATAGTGGTAGCTGGATAAACAGAAGACTGAACTGCTTTTATTGATTCAACGCGACTAATAAACACACGATTTTGACAATATATGGTTTATCTGAGTTATTATTATTATAATTTTCATTCAAATAAAGTATATTTATAATGCAATGCCTTTATCACTGCTTAAATACTATGAAATATGTTGCGTGCCTTATTCTGTGTAAGAAGCCACATCATCTCACAGAAGGATT
>NW_015552576.1:414602-416400 GCF_001515605.1 Sinocyclocheilus anshuiensis
TCAACTGACATTATGAAGTGAGTTTGGAGTAAAAATATGTTATTAAATGTGGTATTTTCAAATGCTTTCAGATGGAGCAGCATTTACTACACAGAGCCGTAGTTCACCGAGAAGCTATGCAAACAGATGTCATAATCACGAACGATTTCGACTTTTTTTGCGTAACTTGTCAGTGAACTACGGCTCTGTGTAGTAAATGCTGCTCCATCATGATGATGATTTACTGCTGATTACAGAACTGGCTTTACTAACAAAATGCGCATGACAATCGCATTTGATTAATCGCACAGCCCTACTACACCGACCAATCATCCTACTTGTACAACGACTGAACAACAATAGAGAAGTTAATATTGCTGGTTACTGCATTTTTATATTCAGAAATATTCTTCAAAATGAGATACTAGTAATGCGTTACTGCCGTGGATATTCCTAATCATAGCAACCAAAGCGTCTCAGCTGGAAAAACGCTGTGCCACCAAAGTGTTCTCAAGTGCCACCAGCTGGTCGTTTTCAGAAGAACACCTGACATTTTTTTCAGCTGGCTAAAAACTCTTTGGAGGACACACGTTAAGTTAACATTTATTATTAGGCATATGGCATATTAGTCTGTTTTGCATTTATGCAATATACTGGAGCCAAACCTGTGAAAGTAGACCAGAATATTCCATTGTGTTCCTGGACACGCAATTTGCATGGCTGTAATTTATAGGCGAGGATTAGGCTAATTGTGAACGAGCGTGTAGGAGCGCCCTATTTACGAATGATTTGAATTAATTAACATACACATGTTTAACTATCAAATCGGAAGTTTACAAAGCGTTTGTGAATCCGGAGGGAAGTTTTCGGGAAGCTCCGTTTTACGCGCAAATTACTCAGAATTTTCTCCTATATTAACGAATGTTTTGTGAACGAGGCCCAAGGTATACACTGGGGATCTGCCTCTGGGGCTCATCTAGTTTTCCTGCTCTCTGCTGACATTCAGGGCTGTAGAGGTCATCTCTAGATGCTGATCCACCTTTTGGGCTGGATACGGACTGGATCTGGTGGCTACTGTCAGGGAGTCTCTGGCTGCGTCTGAAACCGCCTACTCATTGAGTAGGTACTTAATTTCAATAAGTACTTACTTAACGAGCGCTACTCTACAGCCAAATCTCGTTAAAGTATGAATGCGATCCAGGCAACATCCGCCATGTTGACGTTATCATGTGATCTACGACGTTACAAGCGCAACAACATAAAAGATACAAGCGACAACATTTTTCATCTTATTACATTATAGTCCTCCACGTCCGCTGCGTTCTCAAAACTCTGGCCATTTGATAATACCTAGAATATCAAAATCAACTGCAGGCGGCAGATCCTTTTTCTATTTAGCGCCCAAACTCTGGAATAACCTACCTAACATTGTTCGGGAGGCAGACACACTCTTGCAGTTTAAATCTAGATTAAAGACCCATCTCTTTAACCTGGCTTACACATAACCCACTAATACGCTTCTAATATTCAAATCCGTTAAAGGATTTTTAGGCTGCAATAATTAGGTCAACCGGAACCGGGAACACTTCTCATAACACCCGATGTACTTGCTACATCTTTAGAAGAATGGCATCTATGCTAATATTAGTCTGTTTCTCTCTTATTCCAAGGTCACCGTAGCCACCAGATCCAGTCTGTATCCAGATCAGATGGTCACTGCAGTCACACGGATCCAGTACGTATTCAGACCAGATGGTGGATCAGCACCTAGAAAGGACCTCCACAGCCCTGAAAGACAACGGAGACCAGGACAACTAGA
>NW_015552576.1:418579-431748 GCF_001515605.1 Sinocyclocheilus anshuiensis
CTGCTTGGTTTTGTCTGGCCAGAGGAGAACTGGCCCCCCGACTGAGCCTGGTTTCTCCCAAGGTTTTTTCTCCATTCTGTCACCGATGGAGTTTTGGTTCCTTGCCGCTGTGGCCTCTGGCTTGCTTAGTTGGGGACACTTCATTTCCAGCGATATCGTTGACTTGATTGCAAATGACTGCAAAGATACTATTTAAACTGAACTGAGCTGGATGATGACATCACTGAATTCAATGATGAACTGCCTTTAACTGAAAAATTTGTTTACTATTGTCATTTTGCATTATTGACACTGTTTTCCTAATTAATGCTGTTCAGTTGCTTTGACACAATCTGTATTGTTAAAAGTGCTATATAAATAAAGGTGACTTGACTTGACTTGACCGGTTTAATTGATCTCTCTGTAAATATTTTGATGTTTATGAAATTTCGTTGGTTTTGTGGTCTTGTTGAAGAAACAGCTGCACTTTTATTGTGATTGTGGTATAACCAATACATTTTGAGTTGATTTATTTTTTTTTATTTTTAACCCTACTAATATGACCCACAGTTTAATCCTTAAATATATGATTTTTCCTTACGAAAACCCAAAATCATTATCTCTTGAATATGTCGCTACTTTATTTTATGTGCAAAATTTTTCATCCACAAGCAAAACCGGCTTTGTTTTCCTCTTTCCTGTTGAATTTAACTCTCTTGTTTCATCCCTCCGGCTTATAAACAATAACAACAACAACAAATGCAATATTTTGATGAATTGATTATATGAATATTATGATTATTCAAAGATATTTAACATTGTCATTGTGCCTTTTTTTCTGTGTATATAATCTCATACTATGGTGTATGCAAACCCATTATATTTATGTTTTCTGCTTTTTGTCATTATGATTGTTCATTGTTAAAAATACTACCATCTTTCCCCGAGCTTGTATGTAATTATAAGTTCTGCAGTATTAATAAAAAAAGAACATAAGAGTGACAGTTGCTCTAACACCTCATATCATCAGTAACTCCACAACCCTGTTGCAAAGAGAGCCAAAGCAAAGCAGCCCACTTGGTCATGGAAACCAGAGACTGACGTTGACATGTTCCACAGGCTCTGAGATTCCTGCCTGCACAGGAACCTGGACCACAGCTAAGACCATGTGAAGCACACAAATTGAGCCCCAGATACAGATCCCCTGTAAAGACCTTGTCTCAGACGACCACCGGGACAAGACCACAGGAACCAGATGTGTCCTCTGCACAATGTGACTTTGCTGCAGCCTGAAATTGAACTGCTTGGTTTTGTCTGGCCAGAGGAGAACTGGCCCCCCGACTGAGCCTGGTTTCTCCCAAGGTTTTTTCTCCATTCTGTCACCGATGGAGTTTTGGTTCCTTGCCGCTGTGGCCTCTGGCTTGCTTAGTTGGGGACACTTCATTTCCAGCGATATCGTTGACTTGATTGCAAATGACTGCAAAGATACTATTTAAACTGAACTGAGCTGGATGATGACATCACTGAATTCAATGATGAACTGCCTTTAACTGAAAAATTTGTTTACTATTGTCATTTTGCATTATTGACACTGTTTTCCTAATTAATGCTGTTCAGTTGCTTTGACACAATCTGTATTGTTAAAAGTGCTATATAAATAAAGGTGACTTGACTTGACTTGACCGGTTTAATTGATCTCTCTGTAAATATTTTGATGTTTATGAAATTTCGTTGGTTTTGTGGTCTTGTTGAAGAAACAGCTGCACTTTTATTGTGATTGTGGTATAACCAATACATTTTGAGTTGATTTATTTTTTTTTATTTTTAACCCTACTAATATGACCCACAGTTTAATCCTTAAATATATGATTTTTCCTTACGAAAACCCAAAATCATTATCTCTTGAATATGTCGCTACTTTATTTTATGTGCAAAATTTTTCATCCACAAGCAAAACCGGCTTTGTTTTCCTCTTTCCTGTTGAATTTAACTCTCTTGTTTCATCCCTCCGGCTTATAAACAATAACAACAACAACAAATGCAATATTTTGATGAATTGATTATATGAATATTATGATTATTCAAAGATATTTAACCTTGTCATTGTGCCTTTTTTTCTGTGCATATAATGTATGCAAACCCATTATATTTTATGTTTTCTGCTTTTTGTCATTATGATTGTTCATTGTTAAAGATACAACCATCTTTCCCTGAGCTTGTATGTAATTATAAGTTCTGCAGTATTAATAAAAAAAGAACATAAGAGGGACAGGTGCACTAACACCTCATAGCATCAGTAACTCCACAACCCTACCTAGTACGGTTTTCCTCAGTGTTTGCAATATTTGTAATATCTCCACAAAGGAGACGTCGATCCGCTGCTAGAAGATCTCGCCGTTGGAGAAGACAGTTAATTTTACACTCGAAAAGTATTACTACTTAAAAATTAAGATTACCCCAGAATGCATTGCTAGCCCACCCCAACAATTATGAATAATGATAAATGCTGACCAATAATTAATTATATATATATATATATTAGTAAAACAAGCAAAATGTAATTTTTGTCATATGCCATAGCTATGCATGAATACACACTAGACAAACGCAGCCGAAGTGAATACATCTCAATTTTCAGTCAAGTAATGAATTAATGCACAAGTTAATGGAACAATTATATTTTATTTACTGACAACAGGAAACATGAATAAATGAGTAAAAGAATAAATAAAAGTAACCATGACATAAAAATAAATAAAAGTAACCATGAAAATAAATAAATACAAGTCATCGACACATGAAACGAAGCTTTATTCAAACATTGTTCTAACAATCATGTATTTACATATGGTGAGCCCACATCTACTGCATCTCAACACAGCTGAGACAGTTCTGCAGCTTTATTCTTTATTCTGTGCCCACCTTCACCTGTCTCTGCTGTCCTTCATTGCTGCAGTCAGACTGAATCTGATCATGGGTGGGAAAGGGACATCAAGGCTGTCGTTGCCTGAGAGCACAGATCAAGGATGAGGAAGACCATGATGACGCTCCTGAACCACACAATCATGAGGCAAGAGCAGCAGAACATGTGCGGGACAATCTGATTGCTGCTGTCTGCTCCAAACATTTGTGTGCTGCTCCTCATTCAATAAATACCTCTGTGCTGACCACTTACCTCTGTATCCCTAGCCTGTGTCGTGACAGCTACAGTAACCTCGGAATAAGAACGAAACAGACTAATATTAGCATGGATGCCATTCTTCTTACGATGTAACAAGTACATCGGGGGTTATGGGAAGTGTTCCCAGTTCCAGTTGACCTAATTAATGCAGCCTAACAATCCTTTAAATGTATTTAAATATTAGAAACGTGTTAGTGTCTTATGTGTAAGCCAGGTTAAAGAGATGGGTCTTTAATCTTGATTTAAACTGACAGAGTGTCTGCCTTCAGTACAATGTTAGGTAGATTATATTGACCAGGCATTCCGTTAGATTTTCAAATTGGTATGTTTCGCCGGGCCGCAACGAATTCTGAAATAGAATTTCTGAGTATCATTAGCATAACAGTGAAAGCTATGACCATGTTTCCTGATGATATCTCCCTAGGGTAACATATAAAGCGTGAAAAGTAACGGCCCTAGTACTGAGCCTTGAGGTACTCCATATTGCACTTGTGATCGATATGATGCCTCTTCATTCACTGCTATGAAATGATGGCGGTCAGATAAGTACTATTTGAACCATGCCAATGCACTTCCAGTAATGCCAACAAACTACTGAAACATCTACTATAATGTAATGAATTACATGCAATTTATGTTGCTTGTAAACAATAATTTAGCCAGAAGACATACTCTTGAAAGTCCTTCAATGGAGAAAGATGTGTTTGCCTTCAGAATGGTGTAGTTGCAGTATCTACCAGCAGAGGCTAACTGTCAATGCCAAACCCTGATCCCTTGTACATAATAGCTCTTTTTAGGTTCCTCCTCTGACTACTCTTATCAAGGTATTATTTGAAATCTCAAATGAGCCTATTTCTGAGTATCATAAGAGCATTTAATGTTGTTTAGGTAGGCAGCTCACCAAGTCTGAGACATAGCTTTTGTCTGCAGGCAGTCTAGATAATGTACCTGGCAGAATGTAGTTTATAGTTAAAAGCAGGTCTGCTGAAAGCTTCAGGCAGGTTGGTATATTATCCTGTCTCTTTCCTTCTGTTGATGGTTTAGGGCTTCTTTGTTTCTCTTTAAAATTATCTGCTGATTAAGGTACAAACACAGTAGTTGAGAATGATTTAGCGATTAACGGGGAGAAGAAAACAGCTTCTGACATTTTGTTGTCTGACAACTCATTTCTGCTTTTAAATGGTTTACAGAAATCGTGGTTCTTTCACAGCTCTCCAAATATGAAAAATGCCACCGGAGGCATGTTTGTGTTAAATGCCACAAATCACAATATAATTTCAAGGTTGACATTAGCCTGATATTTGGCAGATTATCTCAAAATAAGACAGCATATTTGGAGGACAGTCTGAAATCATGCCTGAAATGCTCTGGAACTAAAAGTGGGTTGCTGCAAATCCCATTAATATTCCAATTTAATTACTTTTACAATCACCTCACAGTTGACTAAAATCACTTAATCAATTTAGATCCAGTGTGGCTCCCAATTTATATTTAATTACACAGCCTCAGCCTTTATTCCCCAGCTTCGGTTCATGTATCTTCTCAATGATGCTAAACAAAGATGACTTGGATGGGTGGGTGGTTCAGTTGTATCTGTGCTGCACCATGGGTGGAAATTCAGAGATTCAAATCTTGCTCAAGGCATTTCCTCTGACTGTTGTCATTAGGCCCATCTGCATGGCATCTGCTGTCTGCTCTGAGGATGTTATGTGGTTCTCCTGCGCTAAACTATATTGCCTCTGAATAAGAGAGAAATGTTGAGATTTGCAGGGGAGAAAGCCCAGCTGTCTGCACAATCTAATAGTGCATTGATGTCATATTGGAATTACAGTAAATATAATGTTTTAGACCAACAAAAAAGTTCACATCTTTGTTGGAGACTCATAATTGCATGAAAACTCAGACTTTGAGTTTGAGTCTGACCCAGGATTTTCTTTCTTATGCAAAACAAGTTGTTCTTTAAATCCTTTACCTCTTTGGTTTGCAAAAGTTTCAAGCTCAAAAAATGGCAATGTTATGTCCTGACAATATAAATTTCATTGAATTTGCAAGTGTCACTGAAAAGGAAATTGAACTCCACAAATGTCGACGTCCTGCCGAGGAACACTTTATTATCGGGGTGGAAAACTCTGGCCTTTGAAGTCCACTGACTGTCCTGCAGAGTTTAGAAGAATAAAGTGCAGTAAATTATAAAACTATTTGCTTTATACTCTCAGAAAAAAAGGTACAAAAGCTGTCACTGTGGTGGCACATTTTCAAAAAGTACTTTTGTACCTTTTACATGCTATAATATACTCTTTAGATACTAATATATACCTTCAAGGTACCAAAACGGACCATTTAGGTACAAAGGTGTTCCTTTTGAAAACGTACCACTCAGTGACAGCATTTGTGTGAGAGTGTGTACAAACCTGGGTTTATGATTCTGATAATAAATCAAAATAATATGATAAATGCAAGTATAATGCGCATATTGTTGTCTAGCTAAAATAACTGGACATTGATGACACCAGAAGTTTCACATATTCAAGTTACAATGCTCTCAGAAGAAGAAAAAAAAGTACAGAAGCTGTCAGTGGGGCAGTGCCCCTTCAAAAGGTACCATTAGGTACTAATATGTGCGATAAAGGTACTAACATGTACCTTTAAGGTATGTAATATGCACATTTTAGGGGTACAGTAAATAAGGTACAGAGGTGCACCTTTTGAAAATATACCGGCCCACTGAGAGCTTTTTTCATTAATACTGTTTCTATGAGATTGAAATGCGGCACACTTCACTTTAATGAAAACAAAAAGAAACAAGATTGTGTTTTATATCATATTACAATTCATTACAAATATGCATTACAATGAGGATAACTGGACTAGGCACATATTGCCAAAATGAGCTGAGTGATGTTATTAAATACATTGCTGTTCCATTTGCTGAATGACTGCAGTGAATCGAACTTGCCAAGTCTGAAATACCAAGGGCACAAGTTCAAACTATTGAGAAATACCTCTCATATCCATTGTACTTTTAACGTAAGAGCAGGTGCAGCATATGTAACTTGAATGCATGTGCAAGGCTTCCGCTGTCATTCACTTTCAGTTATTTTAGCTGGACAAAAACAGACTATTATGCTGCAAACTTGCGTTGTATTATATTGTTTTAATTTATTATCATAATCATTAACACGCTGTTGTTTTACCATTTACTGCACTTTGTTATTCTTCTAGTTATTTTACTAAAGTGGCTACTGACTTAGAAAGCTCGCACATTCAAATAAAACAGCTTGCTTCCACGTTGGAAAATAAGGTGAACAGAGTTCAACAGCACAGGGACATTTCACTCTGCTTGTCTGTGTTCTCCGCGCTCCAGATTATGCGCGCAGTGCCAAGTGGAAGTGGAATGGGGTGCGGATTTGCCTGGAGCAAGGAGTGAGGTTTTTTTTAAGTCAGAGTGTCAGTGTTTTCTCTCAGGAATGGAAAAGGAACTGTGTGATTTCGCCTGCAGCCAGGAGCCGGGTTTTGAAAATCAGAACGTCTGTGTTTTCTGTCACTCCATGATCCTTTGGATCACGATCCAGTTCTGGTCCTGGCGACCCACTGCTCCGCTCATTTTGTATGTCTCTCTTATCTAACACACCTGATTCAGATCATCAGCTTGTTAGGAGAGAACTGAGTGTGGCTGATAAGAGGCATACAAAAGTCTGAGTTTTCATGCAATTATGAATTATGTGTCGCAGCAAAGCGAAGAAGGCTCTCCCAATTCAAAAGCTCCTTCAAATGCAGCATTGAAATGCATCCTTAATTTGTTGGAGTGAAGCTGAAAGTATACCTCCCTTCTCTGCGTTCCAAAAAGCTGAAACATCCTGCCTCCACAGGCAGCACACAGAGGTGGGAAAGCAACAAGGCATGTCTGAATCCATTGATTCAGTAGATCACATACTGACTACTGACATACCCTCATATGATTGATTTTTGAAGGCAGCATAGATGCTCTGCCGCCAGTTGAGCTAAAAAATAAAGATGCTACCTGAAAGTTGCAGTTCATGGTCAGTATGTGTGCAAATGTACATTTCTGACCCACTTTTTTTTTTATATTTGATATCATTTCTAACAGCAAAATTAGTAATGTAATAATTATTTGTTTAGTTATCTCTCAACCACTGCGTTCCTTTCTGAAGGTCTCATCCTTATGCCCTAATTCCTTCAAAGGGTTTACTCTTGGTTGGGATGAAGGATGTAGGGGACCTAAAAACCTTGGAACACACTTCTGCATCATCTTCCTGAGCTAATTAAAAAGGGGCCATCGTTGCACAAATAAACCTGCACAAAGAATAATGGGCGCTAAGTGTCCATCAGTTGTAACCTTCATTCTGTTCATTTGAAGTGGCCAGTTTGGAATGAACCCTCAATAGGGCAGACATGATTGTTCTCACTCCGAAGTAACCTTCAGAGACAGATTTATAGTGCATCCGGAAAGTATTCACAGCACTTCATTTTTTCCACATTTTGTTATATTACAGCCTTATTCCAAAATGGATTAAACTAATTATTTTCCTCAAAATTCTACAAACAATATCCCATAATGACAACATGAAAGGAGTTTGTTTCAAATCTTTCCAAATTTATTAAAAAAACAAAAAAAACAACAACATGTACATAAGTATTCACAGCCTTTGCTCGAGACTTTGTTGAAGCACCTTTGGCACCAATTACAGCCTTAAATCTTTTTAGGTTTCATGCGACAAGCTTTGCTCATCGTCATTTGGCAATTATCTGCCATTCTTCTCCCGGCCTCTTCACCTCTCAAGCTCTGTCAGGTTGAATGGGGGCAGGCGCACATTTTCAGCTTTCTCCAGAAAAATTTGATTCAAGCTTCAACTGTGGCTGGGCCACTCAAGGACATTCAGAGAGTTGTCTATAAGCCACGCTTGCTGTGTGCTTAGGGTCATTGTCCTGTTGGAAGGTGAACCTTCTGCCCAGTCTGAGGTTCTGAATGTATGGGGTATTGTTTGTAGAATTTTGAGGAAAATAATTTAATCCATTTTGGAATAAGGCTGTAACATAACAAACTGTGCAAAAAGTGAAGTGCTGTGAATACTTTCCGGATGCACTGTATTTGGAATGTAGTGTCTGTTTTGTTGTATATCATTAAACTTATTATGCTGTCCCATAAGTCTCTCTGAAATCAGTTTCGAAGAGGTGCCTTTGTTTGCACACTCTGCCTGTCATTGCCTGAGAGGGTTGCAAGACAGCAAGTCAGCTGCCTATGCTTTTAGACACAGCCACTTTATGTCAGGGGTGTCCAGTCCTCCTCTATCCTATCCTGCAGTATTTAGTTCCAATATGAAGTAAACACTCCTGATCAATGTCTTCAGGATTACCAGAAACCAGGGGCATTTCTAGCTATTCATTAGCACTGGGGCACAGACCTGCCATCAAGAACAATGTTCCCATGTTTAGAAACTCTTTTTTTGATCATGTTTGGGATATAAATGGATGTAAATAGTCTTGTTCAAAAATCCATTTTGACTGGTTAGATCAAAGCAATGATTCACACGCTGGGGTGGTGCAGCATCACTACTGCGCAGACTCAGGCTCCAGATGAATCATTACTGTGCAGACTCAGGCTCCAAAACAAATCACTACTGCGCAGACTCTGACTCCAAATGAATCACTACTGCGCAGACTCAGGATCCAAATTAATCACTACTATGCAGACTCAGGCTCCAAATGAATCACTACTGCGCAGACTCTGACTCCAAATGAATTACTACTGCGCAGACACAGGCTCCAAACGAATCACTACTGTGCAGACACAGGTTCCAAAATGAATCACTACTGCGACAGACTCTGACTCCAAATGAATCACTACTGCACAGACTCTGACTCCAAATGAATCACTACTCTGCAGACTCTGACTCCAAACAAATCACTACTGCGCAGACTCAGGCTCCAGATTAATCATTACTGTGCAGACTCAGGCTCCAAATGAATCACTACTGTGCAGACTCAGGCTCCAAAACAAATCACTACTGCGCAGACTGCGCAGACTCAGGCTCCAGATGAATCATTACTGTGCAGATTCAGGCTCCAAACGAATCACTACTGTGCAGACTCAAGTTCCAAAACGAATCACTACTGTGCAGACTCAGGCTCCAAACAAATCACTACTGTGCAGACTCTGACTCCAAATTAATCACTACTGCGCAGATTCAGGCTCCAAATTAATCACTACTGCGCAGATTCAGGCTCCAAATTAATCACTACTGCGCAGATTCAGGCTCCAAATTAATCACTACTGCGCAGACTTAGGCTCCAAATGAAATCACTACTGCGCAGATTCAGGCTCCAAATTAATCACTACTGCGCAGACTTAGGCTCCAAATGAATTACTACTGTGCAGACACAGGCTCCAAACGAATCACTACTCTGCAGACTCAGGCTCCAAAATGAATCACTACTGTGCAGACTCTGACTCCAAATGAATCACTACTGCGCAGGCTCAGGCTTCAAATGAATCACTGCTGCGCAGACTCAGCCTCCAAATGAATCACTACTGTGCAGACTCAGGCTTCAAATTAATCACTGCTGCGCAGACTCAGCCTCCAAACGAATCACTACTGTGCAGACTCGGGCTACAAAATGAGTCACTACTGTGCAGACTTGGGCTCCAAATTAATCACTACTGTGCAGATCCTGACTCCAAATGAATTACTACTGCGCAGACTCAGGCTCCAGATTAATCATTACTGCGCAGACTCAGGCTCCAGATGAATCATTACTGTGCAGACTTGGGCTCCAAAACACATAATCGGAACAAGATGATAGTGGCCATACCTGGGATGTTTTGGCTTCATTTTTCTACAGTGGAAGGAAGTGAAGATGCATTGTCCATCTTTTGTTTTTACATATGCACTGCTAGAAATTTCCAGGCAAGTGTGTTTTGGGCAGGTTTAGATAGACTCTATAGGACGTTTACCCTCCAGGAGCAGGATTGAGTTGTTCTGCATAAGAATGTGCCTCCATGCCACAAGACAAATCTGGTCTGTCCAAGTTCAGGCTTAAAACAAGACTTTAGAAGTACACAGCCATTTTCAATAAACATTCATCACTATGAAAGTAATGCTGCATTGATGCAAAGACAAAGTCCTTGGGCAGTCCTGGTTGCTTTGGATATTTTAACAAAGGAATACATTTTGACTACAGCAAACTCAGTACTGTGACAACAAAGGACTTGCAAACTCAAATAAGGGTAAATTGCATTTATAGCAAGTAAATCCACAAGACCAAACTGCATTTGCCACAGGCAGATTTCTCTTCAAGAAGTAATTGGCAGATGCACAAGAAATTTAACAGTTTGATCAAATCAGTCTCTCTATCTATCTCTCTGGGTTGATTTGGGTCATGATATTGTGATTATGTGTATAGTTATTCAAAGATGTGTTATATTGAACACTTTTACTGACTTGTGATGCATTGGAGTTTATTTTATTCTTGGCTTGTTCTTCGACTCTTCACATAGTACCTGACAGTGCAACAGCTCCAGTGAGAGCAGAGCCCCAGCAGGTAGCAAACCTCTGTATTAGATTATATAAATTGAGAATGTAGTAAAATAGACAGCTTGAAAAATGTTTCACACGACCCGTTGTTTTCTCTGGAGGAACTGCTTACAGTACACACGTCTCTCCACAGCAGTGGGTGGCTGACTGGGTGAGCTGCAATCACTGCAATGATACTAAAAATCACTGCAGTTTTTCAGATTGAGGAGTCTGGGCTTCTCTAGGATGGCATGAATCTGTGCTTTTGAACATATGTCAGTGTTTTGGAGTGTGATCACTGATCAGTGATATTTGTGTATTTCCAGAGGAATGAAGCTGTGACTGACGTCCAGTGAGTCCAAATGTGACAGAAATAAGATTCCAGAAAACAGTTTATTTTTCCATCTTTTTGAGCTACTCTGGGTTTACAACAGAGAAAACTATAGGCCTACTACTATAATTGCATACCATACTAATCAGTGTTACACATTACAAGTAACCTGAGTTATGTAATCAGATTACTTTTTCAAGAAATGGGTAAAGTAATGCATTACTTTTTAATTTACAAGAAAATATATATTTTTAAATAAGTAACACCACTTTTCCCATGTACTGACTGACAGCTCTTGTGTCCTGATGTTGAGAAAAAAAAAGAGTAAGTGCAGAGGCGTTGTGTGCGCTGTGTGAACATGATGCTTACTGTAGATCTAGACTAAATGTGAACATGCATTTACTTATCACTTGCACAAAAACTTGAATTGAGGATTCATTATTCCTCAAAATGAATAAAAACAGTTAAATGCAAACTGAGAATATGATACAAACCTGCGATAATTAAATGTTAAATAAGACAAATATCCCATTTTATCAACCATTGTCTTTTCTGCTGACCTTCGATGATCCAATTCTCCAATTCAACCATACTAAAAAAAAAATTGCTGAAGATTGTTAAAGTTTATTCTCGTGCATCCTCTACTTTACAGATGTGAATTTAAATTTTCTTCAGCCTGAGGCTTATTCATTTCCCTTTTGGTGTGAAAGGGCTTTTACAGTTGCCAAAAATATAACTTTACATATCAAAAACAGACAAGTAAGCCCAGCCCAGATGAGAAAGAGCAATGCAAAAGTAATGTTCTATTAAGTTTTACACTTACACATCCAAATTATCAATGGTCTAGATGTTTGTAATTTGATTGAGGTTGCTTCCATTTCTTCCTACAAGCCTTCTAACTATTTATTTTTTCTTCAAACTTTGACCTGCAAACTTGGGTCAAAGGGGCAGTACCCTCAAAGGGACACCTTTGTACCTTCCTTACCCCTAAAGGATTCATTTTAGTACCCTAGAGTTTAGTACCCGAGAGATATGTACCCTTAAGGTAGTAATATGAACTGGGGTAGAATAAGCACGATGTTCAACTTCTAAAATAGCTCCCACTAATTAAATTATCATATATATATATATATATATATATATATGTAAGCAATATCAAACGAGTAGACGTGAGATATGGCTGTATATCGGCACGGCTGTGATTCCATAGGCATTAGGCCGCAGACCGAGTGCCGTAGGTAATCACAGCGTACCGATATACAGCCATATCTCACGTCTACTTGTTTGATATTGCGTTTACACACCAGTTTGACGGTATGAGTGTGTAAATACATAAACAAAGTAATAGAGCTGCCCCCTAATAGTCGACTAATTGTTAGTCGACCAGAAGAGGCTTGGTCGACCAAAATTTTATTAGTCGCTTAGTCACAGAAAATAAAAAATCCACAGGAAGTGGCGAAGTCACGCAGTCCGTGACAGACAGATCTTTAGCGGCTAGTCTGTGGTAATACAGTACATCAGGCAGGACATCCAAATTCTCGCCTATCATTCATCCACCACGAATATGGCTTATCATCTGAAATATGTAAGTATTGGCAACTTTACATGGCTGCTCAATTTCTCTGTTAACCTAGAGAAATGTGTGCTGTTCTAGTGTCTGTGCGGAGAGTGGAAGATGAACAGTAGCTATCGATCACTGCAGGACAGATGGAGGCGCCGGAGAGGTCACTTGCTCTTAAAATACTCTGTAAGTTTTGGTCATACAGATAAGAGTAATACATCTTTCAAATCTGTAAAGACTCTACGTTTATTTGTGTGCACTCACAATAACAACAAAACATTGCACTTTTGTAAAATAATGAAAGCAAACAGAATGCGCTTTCTGCCGTCTCGGTCTCTGTGAACTTGAGTGTGAAACTCCATGTATATCTTTGCCTTACAGACATTAAAAATGTATTTATAGAGAGTGAAATGTCTACTTTAAAATGAACCAATTCAAATGGAAAACAAATATTCTCAGATTATGTAATCCGTATGTGTCAGACTCTGTTCCATGTTTTGTCTGTGTTTTGCTCCCAGGTGTGTCTCGTCATCCCCTCCTCCTGTGTGTATAAATAGTGTTCCCAGTCCCAAGTTCTCTGTCTGC
>NW_015552576.1:432123-432216 GCF_001515605.1 Sinocyclocheilus anshuiensis
CAAGTCAGCCTGTGGCAAGCCGAAAGGACGTTAATGTGGCAAGCCGAAAGGACGTTAATGTGGCAAGCCCGGCAAGCCCGAATGTGGCAAGCC
>NW_015552576.1:434133-434604 GCF_001515605.1 Sinocyclocheilus anshuiensis
CCCTTATTTGGTTAGTTTCCTGTTCCTCCCCTGATTAGTGTTTCATTGCTCCCAGGTGTGTCTCGTCATCCCCTCCTCCTGTGTGTATAAATAGTGTTCCCAGTCCCAAGTTCTCTGTCCGCTGTTGAACGTCTTCCTTTGTTCGTCTCCCTTGGTGCAAATAAAGTCTTGGTAAAGTATTCTCCAGCCTCTCCTCATTCCTCGTGTGTGTGCAACGTGACAGAACAGCGGACCCAACAGTAAGCGGCATCCCTTCCCCGTGTATAATTTCCGTGTTTTTTGCAAGTTTTTTTGATTTCCTGGTTTTTCCTCCCCACGGCGATGGAAGTCGCCGCTCGCGTCGCCGCCCTAGCTCACCTCAATCTCCCCTCCTACGAGTACGCCAGGGAGTTCTGCAAGCTCGCTGAGGTGACGGCGTTAGGGGACGCCGTCCTCAATCAGCTGTTCTGGCTCGGGGCCAACTACCATCGC
>NW_015552576.1:434865-435029 GCF_001515605.1 Sinocyclocheilus anshuiensis
GGCAAGCCCAGAGCTCGCTCCAGTGTCGGCTCCAGCCCCAGAGCTCGCTCCAGTGTCGTCTCCAGCCCCAGAGCTCGCACCAGTTTCGTCTCCAGCCCCAGAGCTCGCTCCAGTGTCATCTCCAGTGTCGGCTCCAGCCCCAGAGCTCGCGCCAGTGTCGTCTC
>NW_015552577.1:0-286 GCF_001515605.1 Sinocyclocheilus anshuiensis
TCCGCTCTGAACAGCTGAAAGCCCGGGAGACTCAACGCGCTGTCTTTCGCGGAATGGCATCTTTCAGCCAGGTTTCCGTGAAACACAGAGCAGCAGAGTTTGAAAAATCTGTATTTGTCCGGGAGAGCAGAAGGAGTTCGTCCGTTTTGTTGGGTAGAGAGCGGAGGTTCGCCAGATGGATGCTCGGCAACGGCATTCTGAATCCGCGCTGTCTGAGCTTCACGAGCGCGCCGGCTCGCTTCCCCCGTCTGCGCGTCCTGAAGCGCTTGATCAGCGCCACAGCTCC
>NW_015552577.1:1060-3046 GCF_001515605.1 Sinocyclocheilus anshuiensis
ACATGCTGAGAATGCTAACCTAACATATAAGTATATAAACCATAAATGTTTAAGAATCACTTGGGCTACCTCTGGGCGATTCATGATCAGGTAGATCTTGAACCGCACGCTTACGCCAGAAAACTACTAATTGGCCAAAATGCTTCATTTGACTTTTCGGAGATCATCTACTCTTCCCTGTGGCTTACCTCTGACCTACTTTCTATACGATCAGAATTTCTATGTATTGAATTTGATGTTCAGAATTTCCTCTTCATCTTGAAAACTTGAAGCTGTATTTTTAAAAACTGGATATTTGCAGTCTAAGATTTCAGAACAAAAAATTTGCTGTTTGAAAATACATGTTTTTAAAACTCTGCCATAAAAATATTCAGTTGTGTTAAATTTCAAATGTTTAATATTCAAGTTTTAAAAAATCCAATTCAGAACTATGTTAAATGCCACATAATATTCAGTTTTGTTAAATGACACTTGTCAATAATTCAAATTTACACAATACAAATTCAATTAGTTTTGTCATATTATAAGCTCCATACACAAGCGGAAGCAAGTTTTCGTCATTTTTCGCGCAAAATGGTTCAAGCCCAACTTTTGAAATTCTTTAAAAAGAAGACAACTGAAGGTATGATTTTTCCTTGATTAGAATTTAAAGACATACCCCTGACATTTACTGTGCTGTGTGTGTGACTGTGAGGGATTGAGAGATATTAGAGCTGATGTTATCCAGTCATCGACTTTGCAAAAACCAAACAAAAACATGTCTTGAGTCCAAAATCATTCACTGCGCGATGAAGCTTGTTAGAATGCAGTTAGAATGCCCTTATAATTCAAGCAATGAAAGAAAAAATACCCATGTATGAGTTTTTATATTCATTGCACAAGCCATGTACTTTTCTAAATATCAGCACTTGTGCGCCAGCACAAATGTGCTATTAATTGTATACAACAGTGCAGAGCAACACAGTGTTTTGTTCCTTGAAGTTCCTTGAATGAATCAGTTTTTGAACGAATCGAGTGAGCCAGTGATTCAGCGGCTCATTCAGATGGACTCACTTGTTTAGTTTCTAATTGAATCAGCGGTTTTGAACGAATCGTTTGATTTGAATGATTCAATAAATAATTTATTAAAACAGGGACTTGCTGCCACCTACTGGCGATTTTATTATCATCATTATCCATGACAGGCCTAAACACATTCAGCATGCAAAATATTGTTTAATTATCAATATTGACCAAAATTCCTCAATTTCAGGCCCCAGAAGGGAGAAAAGCTTATAAATAATAGTTCATCTAATAAGGCTAATTTTTCATTAAATAAAAACCTTTTTTAAAAATTAGACAAATTATTATGTAAAATTAGTTACCCCTGTCCATTGTGCCGTCGTTTTGAGGATAAGGAATGGAAAGCGGAGCGCCCCTTTGTCTGTTGTACATTGTAAATGTAGCATATGAGTTTCTGTTCTGTTTTTTTCAACATGTTGTGACTTGATATGGTGATGTACATAATTTTTCTTCTCTTTTCCACTTCAGGTGTGGCGGGAAGTGTTGCCACTGTCCTCCACGATGCTATCATGAACCCAGCAGAAGGTAATCTTCTACAGTCAATAATGAACCTTATATTTTAATACTGTTATAAGTAGTGATCGACCGATATTGATATTTTATAACCGATACCGATACCAATTATTTGCATGTTTATGTGCCCGGGCAGGTAATTTTAATTTGTTAGACTATTTTATCTACAGCTCGTTAGAGGTAGAATTCTTTAGTGAAATAAAGATGATATTTATTTAAATTAATTCGAATTAATTAAGGAGAGAGAGAGAGACCGAACGAACGCATGCACCCACGTGCGAGCGAGCGATTGTGAAGCATTGCAAACAAGCTTGTCGGTGTAATTACAAATTATATCACCTCATTGCTAAGAAATATATGTAGCTTTTAGCTGTTGTATTTTCAAAATTCACGGGGCGGGGGTTGAAAACC
>NW_015552577.1:3347-4227 GCF_001515605.1 Sinocyclocheilus anshuiensis
GAATTATTTAGTTTTAAAGTAGTAATTTAAAGCTTTCTATAGATATATTTAGCAAGTTTTTGAGGCAAGTATTCGCTGAGTTTCGGTTCATCATTGTGAAGCGCTCCTGGCCGAAATTGCAGAAAGCACATCCTGTATGTATCCTTTATGTTATAAAAGTAGAACACTTTGTTGATATTGTATGTGCACACAAATAAAAGTAGACCATTTACAGTTCCGAGTGATGTATTACTCTTACCTTTATGAGCAATAATTACGGCATATTTTAAGTTGCAAGTGATTGCGCCGGCTCCTCCATGTCCTGTGAAGCGCACTTTAGCTCTCCGCACAAACGATTAGATAATAGCGCACATTTATATAGGTAAAACATTTAAACTAACATTGTAATATGTTGTGTAAATGCAGTGCTTGAACTGTTTTATATCTATAGATTTTATTTTAGGCAAGTCGTGATTATTTGAGAAGGCTAAATTGATCAAACATAGGCTAAGATCAACTCACTGTCTGCCGCTGGCCGCTTGGTCGTTACTTTAAAAAAACAAAAACGTACATTTAACGAACAAAAAAATGCTCCAAACGTTTTTCTAAATATAACTTAATAAAAAAACGAAACGAAATATAATCACGTTGACATTACATACAAAACTTAACTATTTTAATAGCTGAAACAGTAGTATAAGCTGTTTTGGGAGAAGAGGAAAAAAAGACGGGCTCGGGCCGGTAATTCTGATAAGCTGTCGGACACGGGCCGGGCTAGGGCCTAAATTTGAGGCCTGTGCAGGGCTCTAACAGCAGCCTAATAAACGCTCTGCCTGTCATTAATGTTAATCAAAGAACAAAAGAAAATCATTCACTGATCTTGACTGAATATATTTAATAA
>NW_015552577.1:4547-4628 GCF_001515605.1 Sinocyclocheilus anshuiensis
AAGCGGCTTCATGATGAGCGAATATACAACAGAGAGAGAATTAAATTCAGCGCTTTTATTTCCAACATGCCCAACATGCGC
>NW_015552577.1:5407-11970 GCF_001515605.1 Sinocyclocheilus anshuiensis
TTAATACAATTTAGGTTGTTTTAAACAAGTGAATCTTGGTAAAAGTTACATGCTGTGGCCGTGCTGGAGCATTTCCTGAGCATTAACTCGGTGAGTGAACAGCAATATGAAAGCGGCTTCACGAGACTAATGATGAGCAAATATACAACAGAGAGAGAATTCAATTCAGCGCTTTTATTTCCAACATGCGCTCATTCATGGCTGTATTATTTAACTCATGCAAAGTTACGTCTTTATTGGGAGAGGATCTTGACGGATTATCTACGTGACTCTGACTTCACGAGACTAACGATGAGCATAGACAACAGAGAGAGAATTCAGTTCAGCGCTTTTATTTCCAACATGCGCTCATTCATGGCTACATATTATTTAATTAGGAAAAGTTACGTCTTTGTTGGGACAGGACTTGACGGATTATCTTACATGACTCCGTGAGTTGGTCTCTATTTCTTAGCCAAGTTGCATAAACTAAATTATCAGGCATTTATATAATGCATCTAAATTGTGCATAAATGGCTGTTATGTTAAATAAAGTTTACTAACTATAGCAACTATATCAAGTACCTGCACGCCGTTGTTGTTGTCTCGTCTCCCCTCAGACGCGCTGCAATGACGATCCTGCGCGCAATTCTCAAAATGCCCACAAGATGGCGGCGTTTATTGGTGAATCCGATATTACAAAACTGATATCCGATTATGGTAAAATGCTTAAATATCGGGAAAAATATCGGTAAATCGATATATCGGTCGATCTCTAGTTATAAGTACACTGTAAAGTGGTTTGTTTTGGGGTCTTCAAGATAGCTGTAGCAGAATACGCCCAAGAAATTCCACATTTCATCAACAATAATTTTACATTTTATCCAGGGATTCATCTTTTAGTTAGCCGATTTACTTTTTTTAATGATTTATTTAAATAAGACTTTCAACATCTCACAAACCTCCTGCATTTCCTTCATTAAGCCCTTTTTGGAAACCCTGGTCTAGACAATATAAACAAAAATATGTCATTAAAATCAAGTTAGTTGTTATTATTATTATAATTATCATTATTGTATAATATGTAATTAATAATACAGTTAATATGCATTTTAAATGAGCATGAAAAAACTCAATTGTAGTAAATTGACAGTTGGCTGAAATGGCTGTGTGGTCTTTGTGAAGATTTATTTTTTTAATAACGATGTGTTACTTTCTTTCTTTAATGGCTGATGTCAGCATAATACTAGTAGATATGATGCAAACATTATTGCTTGATTAAAAGAACTTACAAGTATTTGAAAACACAAAATGTGCATCCTTTGTCAAGGCTGTCTGGGCCACTTTTGCTAACCAGCCAATCAGACGCTGATATTGGCCAATGCAGAAAGTATCACAATATAGTGCTGCAGTGATGATGTATTTTTGTAGGCCAACTCGGAAGTTAGAGTCACCCTGCTTCCCTCAACAAAAATCCAATAGGAATTTCACTGGATTCTTGGATTATTGCAGAAAATAAGCTCCATGACCAACAAAAATTCTCACATGACTATCACATCATGTTTTGTTCATTGTGATAATCTTCACAAATGAACACATTTACTGATGTATTTCATGTCGTAGAATAAAACATGAAAATATCTTGAGCTTGTGTCAAACAAAGACCTTATTTTAGGCATTTAAACGAAAAATCCATTAAAAAAACCCAACCGAAGGTGCTAAAATGCAGATTTGGGAAAGAAATCAATCAAATCTGTATGTGTGTGAAAGTATTCAGATGTAACCCTTTTTGCAATTGTTAACATTTTTGTAAGTAACTAATTTAATTACACATTTTTTCCCCAGTAACTGTAATGGATTACAGTTACATTTATTTTGTAATTAAATTACATCATTCCATTACATGTAACTAGTTACTCCCCAACACTGATTATTAATCATGAAAATCATGGTTCATAAGGCTTAGCATAGAATCACCTATTTGCATTCGCCAGAGAGTGATAAGTACAGTGAATGTTATCATTTTCACATAAATATTAATCATGAAAATCATGGTTCATAAGGCTTAGCATAGAATCACCTATTTGCATTTGCCAGAGAGTGATAAGTACAGTGAATGTTATCATTTTCACATAAAATCTTTTTCACTGTCTCTCTCAGTGGTGAAGCAGAGGATGCAGATGTATAACTCCCCATACCGCAGCCTGTATGACTGCGTCCTGACGGTCAGTCGCAAGGAAGGCCTGGCCGCCTTCTACCGCAGCTACAGCACTCAACTCACCATGAACATCCCCTTTCAGGCTGTCCACTTCATCACTTACGAATTCATGCAGGAACATTTTAACCCCCAGCGCCAGTACCGGCCCGAGACACACATCCTGTCCGGAGCAGCAGCCGGAGCCGTGTCTGCTGCCATAACCACTCCATTAGACGTGTGCAAGACGCTGCTAAACACGCAGGAGAACATGGTGCTCAGCTCCGCACATGTTAGCGGACATCTCTCCGGCATGGTGAACGCGCTCAGGACAGTGTACCGATTGGGTGGCGTGCCGGCCTTCTTTAAAGGCATCAGAGCGCGGGTGATTTATCAGATGCCATCTACGGCCATAACGACTCCATTAGACGTGTGCAAGACGCTGCTAAACACGCAGGAGAACATGGTGCTCAGCTCCGCACATGTTAGCGGACATCTCTCCGGCATGGTGAACGCGCTCAGGACAGTGTACCGGCTGGCTGACCATGAACATCCCCTTTCAGGCTGTCCACTTCATCACTTACGAATTCATGCAGGAACATTTTAACCCCCAGCGCCAGTACCGGCCCGAGACACACATCCTGTCCGGAGCAGCAGCCGGAGCCGTCTCCGCTGCCATAACCACTCCATTAGACGTGTGCAAGACGCTGCTAAACACGCAGGAGAACATGGTGCTCAGCTCCGCACACGTTAGCGGACATCTCTCCGGCATGGTGAACGCGCTCAGGACAGTGTACCGATTGGGTGGCGTGCCGGCCTTCTTTAAAGGCATCAGAGCGCGGGTGATTTATCAGATGCCATCTACGGCCATCGCCTGGTCCGTGTATGAGTTCTTCAAATACTTTCTGACCCAACAGGAACCACACATCCAGGAGCTGAGGAGAGACGCTCACAAGGCCAGCCCTACATGAGGCCCGCCAGCACTGAATCCGTTCAGCCCATCCAAAGAGTGAGCGTGAGGATCAACGGACAACGGAAGACGCCTTCGGCTCGAAAGGGAATGTAGATGCTCATTTCTTATGCAGTAGACACTCCAGCAGCTTCTGTGCTTGTTGCTAACGTATTAATTTATTGGAAGAGTTTAATGTTGTTACAAGAATGTATGGATGCTGCACACTACAGAACGTTTCTTGTAAACATGATAGAAACAGGAAGGTAAAGCTGTGTCAGTGTTTTGTTTGTATTCTCAGTTACATATTTATGATTGAGCGTGATGGTGTGCGTCTGTATTTATATATGCACACACACACCTTCTGCTCAGTGACACAACAAACCCGTGCGGTAGAACATGTTTTTATTTTATTGGCTTTTCTGGACTTTTTAATATTTTAGGGGTTCAGGAGAGTTTGCTTTTATTACTTAATAATTTTTATTAGTATTTTATAATTTAAGACATTCCTGAATTGTGTTGCTCAAGAATAAGACCAGTTTTTATTATTATTGCCTAATCATCTATGAAAGCTGCCTGAGCTTCAAGCTTTGCATTGTTTTTTTTTCAATTTGGACGCACTGTTGTATCAAGAAAATATTGATGCATATTGATCTCAGTCAGGGAAGATGGCATATTTAATTTGACTTAAATAAAATTGTGGCTGTGAGGAATGGAATTTCAGTAGATTCAATATTAACATCTCAAGTTTTTGAGGTTTTGGCCTCTGGAATTTGTACAACAATGAACAAACGCAGCCTCATTTTTATTCATGTTCAATTAAATTTCATAAACCCTGACAAAAGTTCCAGACTAGATTACTTGTGCCATGAAAACTCCAAATATTTTAAACTTTTTATTTTTCTTAGATGGACTAATCTACTATTGAAATTTGATTTCCAAAGAATTGGATACTAATTTAAAGGGGTCATATGATGCTATTTTAAAGATCATTATTTTGTGTATTTGGTGTAACAGAATATGTTGTAGGAGGTTTCATAGCTGTGACTAATCTATTTCAGTCTGGGAGCAGATTTATTCTGTTTCTGAGCTGTTTGTGAATATGCAGCTGACTCATCCTCTCTGTGAATCTCTAGATTCAGTCGCCCATTCAGAATAAAGCTTGCCTTGTTTTCCGGAAATAGACCTTAGTCAGAGTACATGGCATATTTAAAGGGATAGTCCACACCTAAAAATGTTGCAATGTCCGAAATGTCCGACACACGTCCTCGACACAGCCGGCGCGTGACACGTCTACAATCTCAATTAGGAGTGTCAATGGTCCACTTGAGAGATAGGTGGTAATGCACTTATAATCTGCGATCTGCTGTAAAGCAAGAAGAAGACGCGTCACGCGCCAGCTGTGTCGAGGACGCGTTCGGGACAATTCAGACATTGCGGTGAATCAGAGGTAAAAAACGATATAAATACTGTTCAGTTTCTTGCACAGACTGATTGTTTCGTGTCTTTACACATCAATGTATCGTCACGAGCCGCAGGGTTTAATTTGGTTTTGTTTGTGTATGTTTTTTTTACTCTCAAAGCCGTGATTCCCATTCACCTCCATTATAAGACTGACAGACTGCAACGGTTTGTGTTAAAAATCTTCGTTTGTGTTCTACTGAAGAAACAAAGTCACCTACATCTTGGATGCCCTGGGGGTAAGCCCAACTATCCCTTTAATGGGTGAACTATCCCTTTAATTTGTTACGAATTAAAACAAGGCTGTATGAGACATCGGAAATCCAAAAAAAGATGGCTTTTCAGTGTTTTGTCGTCCAAGCGATTAACAAGCAGATGCAGGTTCGACTAATTGGGCCTCTCACGTTAAATTAAAAATTTGAATTTCTGTAAAGTAAAGCTTAAAGTAAATATATTAATTTTCAAATCATTTACTTGCCTTTATGTGGTTCCAACCCGATTTAACTTTCGTTCTTCTACAAAACACAAATGAAGACGTTTTAATATTCTCATCATTTTGGTCCATCCATTGAAAGTACACGCAACCAAAATGTTCAAGCTTCGAAAAGTTCATAAAGACATCATAAAAGTAATTCATATCTATCAAGTGGTTTAAGCCAAGTCTTCTGAAGAGACGCAAATGCGTTATACAATGAACAGATTTAATTTAGGCTTTGATTCACATATAAACATTGATCAACAAACATACATAGAGTGCATCAAATATGGTAAACAGAAAAAAAAAATGTTTTCATGTGTCAGCCAAGTAGCCTACATAAGCTTCTGTTTACCATAATATTTGATCAGAAGAATTGGAATTGTTTCATATGCATTTATTGTTACGATGTCTTCATAAACTTCTTGAAACTTGACATTTTTAGATGTGTGGATTTTCAATGGATGGACGAAACTATTAAGAGAATATAAAAAATATCTTTACTCTCTTTTGGGTTTGGGTGAGTAAACGATCACACATTTTTGGGTGAACTAAACATTTAAATTGACATTCAGTCCAAAGTAACAGTGTTTGTAAGGCTTTACACAAACAATTCTCTCCTCAGATTTTTTGATTGAGGCCCAATATGTCAGTTTTGTAGTTTTCAAACGAGAAACTAGTTTTCATTACATATGGCACATGCTCTTAAGGTCTTTGATGAATTTGCACTGGAATCACGCACAATAATCACGCGAGTAGAGGAATGGATTTGTAAATAGTGTATAATATTCGTAAGAGTTGTTCGTTTTGACAACTTTGATTTGATTTGATTTGATTTGATCGGACTTTTAGCTCTTGATTGAGAAGATCCGTATGTATCGTATGCAGGACGTCCTGTTAGTGGACCAACAGATGAAACGCACACCAAAAGCATCCTGCAGCCTTAGATATCACCGCGCCAGTGTTTCGTTTGCCTCTTCATGTTAGCATTCATCAAACGTTTGCCAGTGTTCATACTGCATCTTTGCAATCTATGCAGACGACGGGACAGGACGGTGTGTGAGAGGGTTTAGTGCTATCAAACGATTAATCGCATCCAAAATAAAAGTTTTTGATAAATATACACGGTACACACACACACATATTATGTAAACAAATACTTTTATTTTGGATGTGATTAATCATTTGACAGCACTAGTTTCTGGTTTTATATCTGTGTTCTGTTTGGTCTGTGCCTTTCCTGTGTCCTCTCTCACTTCCTGTTCCCTTGGACTTTTGTCCTCGGTCTTCTGTTTATTTCATCTCGGAAGGTTTGGAAGTTCCTAATGCCGGTCCAATGAGACTTTTGTTTATTTGCCTTCTGATTAAATGCGTATTGGTTTAGTACTTGATTTGCTGTGTGTTTCCAGACGACTGTTTTTTCAACTAGAATCTAGCCCTGTTGAAAAAACCAGCATATGCTGGTTAGGTATGTTTTGATGCTGGTTTAAGCTGGTCCTTTGCTG
>NW_015552577.1:12320-26351 GCF_001515605.1 Sinocyclocheilus anshuiensis
CAGCAAAGGACCAGCATAAACCAGCAAAGGACCAGCTTAAACCAGCAAAGGACCAGCTTAAACCAGCAAAGGACCATAAACCAGCAAAGGACCAGCTTAAACCAGCATCCCAGCGTCAAAACATGCCTAACCAGCACATGCTGGTTTTTTCAACAGGGAGGAACAAAATAAATGGACTTTTCACTCACTACCATTACAGTATAGCGTATATATCACTAACTTACACATTTGACCGTTCAGATTGGGGAACAATGATGTTAGCGTTTGACGTATTGAGATTTGTATAGCGATGGTGTTTTAGGTTTTTCTTTTTTAGGATGCATAGTTCGGTCATTACAGCCGAGATGATGGATGAGGGGCCGCGCAAAGCAGATTTTGATTTGATTTGATTGATTAAGGACAGATTTCCGTTACCCCTTGACTCTGTGTTGTACGGTGGAAACCCCATAGGTTTGCTTCCTCTGGGCCCAGCAGTTTTAAATGCTTCCTATCTGTAATTGCTCTGCAAAACTATAGCTGTTTTAAAATACACATTGTATTTGAAACCATTTTAAATTGTGTGTTTTGAAAGGTTTTGCTTCCGGGTCCAACATAAACCAGCAAAGGACCAGCTTAAACCAGCATCCCAGCGTCAAAACATACCTAACCAGCACATGCTGGTTTTTTCAACAGGGAGGAACAAAATAAATGGACTTTTCACTCACTACCATTACAGTATAGCGTATATATCACTAACTTACACATTTGACCGTTCAGATTGGGGAACAATGATGTTAGCGTTTGACGTATTGAGATTTGTATAGCGATGTGTTTTAGGTTTTTCTTTTTTAGGATGCATAGTTCGGTCATTACAGCCGAGATGATGGATGAGGGGCAGCGCAAAGCAGATTTTGATTTGATTTGATTGATTAAGGACAGATTTCCGTTACCCCTTGACTCTGTGTTGTACGGTGGAAACCCCATAGGTTTGCTTCCTCTGGGTCCAGCAGTTTTAAATGCTTCCTATCTGTAATTGCTCTGCAAAACTATAGCTGTTTTAAAATACACATTGTATTTGAAACCATTTTAAATTGTGTGTTTTGAAAGGTTTTGCTTCCGGGTCCAATATTAACAACATTCCGTTGGTGATCCTGTCTGATCGTCACTAGGTAGAAAACATAAAACAGATTTATCAATGTCTTAATCTGATATTTGCCACATTGCAGTGAAGAAGTGCTGCAGTGTTACTCTAAATATGCGTCTCTGTGCGCACAGTGTAGAAGAAGTGGGAAGATTTTGAAATAAAAAATAGTGCCATCTCGTGTACGCAAGTTATGTTTTTTACTGCAATGTAGACTCTACAACGGATTGGTGGAAACGCTGCTACCGTTTGAAACACTGGAGCTGAAATAAACTGCACAATGATCAAATGACGCGCGTCTTATTTAGTATGTTTGTAACATTGTATGAATGTTTGTCATGAAGGTATATTCAGCGGAAGTGATCGCAAGTCTTATTATATGGCCTCATATAATAAACAAAAAAGAATAATTAACTTTAGAAAATAATGTCAGTTTCATTCAGTTAAATTAATAAACGGTAGGAACCTGCTTTTTATTGCTGTATCAAAAATACTTGTTTTGAGATTTGAAATGCTCCCAAAGTATATAAATATTATTTAAACAATGTTTAAATTTTTAAAAACATATTCTGTTTAAATAAATGTAAACAGAAAACAGTTGTGAATTAAAATTAATCAATTAAAATGGCAAAGGTGGCAAAGTATTGATTAACATTTTTGAATAACAGCCTATAAAATATGTTTCAGCCTATTCTGAGAAGACCGTAACTCTAATTATACAGTATAGTTGACTGAATTTTACCTGAATGTTTGTCAGTGTGGTTTTATTTTAGAACAGCTGTTCTAAAATATGTTTGAAATGTTTATTTGTTGGACAGAACTCCAATTTATTCTAGTTTACATTTGCAGTTAAATTTATTGTAATCTAAGTGTGGTTTGATTAGAACTATGTTTAAAATAAAAATAAAATAAAAACACCTGAGCACTGCAATAGTAAACAGACATGGGTGTAATTGGGCTTTTATAAACGTGTTTACTGAGGCATTGATTGTGGGCACCTCTCTGTGGTCTGAAGAGGGCACTGTTGTCCAGAAAATATGACTTCTATTACAACAGAGACTGTTTTTTGAGTATTAGGAGTCAAATAAGGATAACAGTATAACTCATGGTTTGTATAAAATGATTTTTTTTTAACACTAAATCCAATCAAACAATGTTTGGCATGTATCTAATGTACTATTAAACTATAATAACATATTTTATTCTTATTATTTTTTTAAATACTCTTGATTTTATTAATATTTAGTTTTAGTTAATATAGTACTTCAACTTAGAGTAAAAAAAAATGAGAAACGTTTTTTTTTTTTTTTTTTGTCTTAGCAACAAGCTGAAATAAAATGTTACATTCTTTCCCTCCAAAAACAAATGTTATATTCAAAATAAACTAAATAAAAACAAAATGTGACTTTATATCTCCCAAATGTGACTTTATTGCTCATTATGTGACTTTATATCTTTGGAATTATGATTTTGTACATTTATTATTATTATTATTTTAAATGTACCTTTTTGCCTTTTAAACAGGCGTCCACGACGTTCACTTATAAAGTCAGAAAATACTAAAGTTAGATAAATATGCTTTTAATCCCATGATAATGTGGCATAGAGTCATGTATTTAGATACTTTGGGCCATACAGACTTGAATAAGAAGTAAATATGCAAAAGTGTTTTTTTTTTTAAAGGCCTTGGCCAATTAATACATTGTGGTTTGTTATTAGTCACCTGATGAAAGCCTGAGAGGTCATGATGGACAGAAACTCTCAGTCAGTCTCAGCAGCAGTTCTTGATCAGTCCCGCAGGGAATTGTGACACAACATGTCTGAGGACACGTACACACTCCCCACACACCGCTCGGCCTTGTTTGCCGCTTTTGTTTGCTCTTGTCTGAGATGGCTGTTTATCTGGGAGGTATAAAAAGATAGTCCTTCATCATCCTGTGCTGAAATGTCCTCATAACCCTCCCAATCGCTTCATCTGCACACGCTTATCAGATAAAGCAGGTCTTAAGTGTATGTTCGTTCCCTCACAGAACAAATGCAGGAGACACATGTTATTCTCCATCCATCAAAATCAAGAGTCATCTGTACAGCCCTTTTCTGAGGTTTTAGTCTTATAAGGGGCCATATTACAGAAGCATCCTAAGTCTAAAGTTAAGATCTGACTCTACCATGATACTCGGTGAAACCGTTATGGTTTCAGCTCAGGTAGGACTGTAATAGCTAGAATCTGTTTCTGTGGCCGACTTTGTGAATCATGAGGATGTGCTGTTGAGCATTGTCTTATCAGTTTGGGCAAATTTGTCACGGCATATTGCAGCGCTGACAATGGCTCTCTTTGTGGAGGAGGTGAACGTGCCCATCACTGCAGCGGAGGAGATTCTGTTTGTTTTGCCAAGCCTCAATGGAGGTCATAATGGTCTTACGACCACACTGTGTGCTCAATCTTAAGAGCCAATCAGATCATCACATGATACGGATAGAATTTAGGGTTCCCACAGACAAAATTAACTTCAATGATGTTAAATTCATTTTAAAAAGAGATATACACTCTTAAAAATAAAGGTGCTTCAAAAGGTTCTTCAAGCGATGCCATAGAAGAACCATTTTTGGTTCAACAAAGAACCATTCAGTCAAAGGTTCTTTAAAGAACCATCTCTTTCTTACCTTTTTGTAATCTGAAGAACCTGCTTTCGCCACAAAGAAGCTTTTGTGAAACAGAAAGGTTCTTCAGATGTTAAAGGTTCTTTATGGAACCATTTAGACAAAAAGGTTCTTCTATGGCATCGTGAAGCACCTTTATTTTTAAGAGTGTACACTGCAAAAAAGTCATGTTCTTCTTAAGTATTTTTGTCTTGTTTTCCAGATACGTATATCTAAACATTCTTAAATCAAGAAATATTTACTTGAGAAGCAAAATAACTTTAGATATTAAGTCTGGTTTTCTGATCGATTTATTGAAATTAAGTGATTTTATGCTTAAAACTAATATCTGTCAATAGGGTAGGAAAATAAACTTATTTTAAACAAAAAAACAAGATTATTTTTCTTACCCCACTGACATTTTTTTAAAGCATATACTTACAATATTCTGACTTTTTGTTTTCTTTTTTTTTTTGAAAACCAGACATAATAGCTTAAGATATTTTCCTTCTTAAAAAGCTCTCAGGCATAAACAGACCTCTTTAGCTATCTCTACAAAGAAATGTCTCAGTAAGTATGTGGATTACATGAATAGCAGTAGGAAGTGTTTGTTTCAGGGGTGTTAAAATGAGACGTATAAATATTTGGTAACACTTTTGTTTAGGGTCCAAATCTTCAATCTCATTATTATCTAGTTGCTTATTAGCATGCATATTACTAGCATATTGGCTGTTTATTAGTGCTTATAAAGCACATATTGATGCCTTACTCTGCATATTTTAGATCCCTTAATCTCTACCCAAGACCTAAATTTAACAACTACCTTACTAACTAATAAGCAGCCAATTAGGAGTTTATTGAGACAAAAGTTGTAGTTAATAGTTAATTAATGGCAGTTGGTCCCCAAACTAAAGTGACTAAATATTTGTCTCCTGAACATCAAAAAAAACTTAAGTTTGGCTTAATATTTTTGAATATGATGCCATTTAAATGTAAACTTAAACACAACCCTACACAAAAGACAATAATATATTTTTATAGACAAATTTATATTATATTATATTATATTATATTATATGCTATACACACTCATACACAAATGTAATTATTACCTTTGTATGGCTGTATGGCTATTTAACAGATATTAATAAGCATATAATATAATATAATATAATATATATGCTCTTACTTGTCTTACTGCATAACTTTACACTGATGTTGCTGCAAGAATGTTTATTTTAAGCATCCGTTCCCATTTGTTGTATGACTGGTGGAAATTATTTATTATTTCAAACATCAGTCAGATGACAGAAATTCTCCACTTCCCAGTTGAAACGATTCAAACCAGTTTCAGCTATTATCTAAAACTCAAACCTGTCCGGTGAAGCCTGACTTTGAGATCAAACTCGTTCTGGATGTGGCCCCTTTCTTTCAGTTGAAGCTTGCAGATCCACCCAAGCAGGGCATAACCACCCGCATATTTCTATCTCCACAGCAATGGCATGCCACTTAATAATAGTAATCTGTGTGGTGACATTGTTTTGGTTTGAGAGATAAGTGCGGCCTGTGATACAGGAGTTCTCCTCCGTACAGAGCACGGGTTCACCTAATGCCACCCACTTGGCCCGGCTCCAGAGAAACTCTGGAATTTTCAGCGTCTATCCATTTCTGTCTGTTCGTATCAATATCCTCACTTCACCAAAATATGTTCTCTGTTACACCCTAATTTACCCATCAAAGTCTACCTCTGATATTGTACGCGTAAACACATGGGAATTTGTTGTGATGTCATGTAAAAAACATTTATGGGATTGGCTTCAATGCCATTCTCTTCTTAAATATGTTAGTCGATTGGCAGAGAGAATGAAATGTGCGCTGTTGTTATTATTGTCAACAGAGTAACAAGCAAACCTTTTTTAAGTCTTGAAAAAAGCCAAATCATTTTGACTGATTGCTAAAGGGATAGTTCACTAAAAAAATTAATTTCTGTCATTATTAAGTCACCCTCATATTGTTACAAACCTGAATTACTTTCTTTCTTCTGTGGAATACAAAAGGAGTCTTCCTGCCTCTGCTTTCCTTATAAGGATATTTCACTGCTTCTGACTTCTGACAATCTCCAAAGAAAAAATAACATTTATTTAATAATTAAATTTGATCATTTATTACATACATACATACATTTTAATAATAAAAAAAAATCACCGATAATCTTCCTGCAGCTCTGAAATCTCATTCATGCCAAATTTGGCATACCAGGTTTTTCACCATTGATTATTGTCTGTGTAGTATATCCAAACTGACAGTTAATTTATGTATGAGAATAAATTTAATGGACAATGATGTTTGGAAGCTGAAAGCTGGATGGGAAGATTTTCAGTGAATACTGAAATCACACTGAAACTCACACAAAAGTATCATATGACTTTAAAAGTCTTAGAAAACAGATCAGAAGTCATATATTATTACAGCTTTGTCATTTCTGGAGCTTGATTCTCCATTTGTGGTCCACAGGGAAAAATAAAGTAAAGTACAATAAAAGAAAATAATAAGAAAAGAAAAGAAAGCATACTGGGTTTTTTCAGTGTAAATAATGACAGAATTTTTCTGTGAACAACATCCACCACCACAGTAGCTACCTGTACAGGCCTGCGTCACTCATGTCAAAGATAGCTGTTTTTCAGATGAACCTGCTGTCAAGCCACACCTTATTTATTCATTTTGTCTCCTTGTCAAAATGCATTATGTAAAATGTTCTTACCCAGTAATTGCCAAAGTACTTGTCATAATTTATTGCCTTTCAACTTCTGCGTGTTAATGACCAGTATTACTAGATTACTTGAGAGGAAATTGGAAACATTTCTTTGAAGTTATTGGCCTTTAAAACACTGCCTTGTGCCGGTGGACTGGGGTGAACAGGAGATCTGTATTCTCGGCTCCGTTAAGTTTCTGAATCTCTAAAGGTGGATGGCAAAGTGGGTGGAGCTGCTGACCCCCAGGTGTGACAGAGAACAAACAAAGCTCTTGATCATGACTCAGTCACCTCATCTAACACCTGCCAATCAAACTAGACTGCACTCTTACGCAAGTACGGGTGGAGTTAACTGTCGGATGAAACTTACTCCGGAATACTGCTCCATACTAAACAAACTTGGCTGTGAGACAGTTTTCACTTCTGTGTTTTTGAAAGAAGTCTTACCAAGCTTACCAAGGCTGATTGTATTTGATTAAAAATACAGTAAAAACAATCATATTGTGAAATATGATTGCAATGTAAAATAACAGTTTTCTATGTGAATATATTTTAAAATGTAATTTATTCCTGCGATTTAAAGCTGAATTTTCAGCATCATTACTCCAGTCTTCAGTGTCACACGATCCTTCAGAAATCATTCTAATATGCTGATTTGCTGCTCAAGAAATATTTCTTACCATTATCAATGTTGAAAACAGTTGTGCTGCTTAATATGTTTGTAGAAATATTTTTCAGCATCCTTTGATGACTAAAAAAGTGCAGCACTTATTGAAATTTGATTTTTTTTTTTTTACGTAAACACCTGACACAGTGACTCATTATTATACCAGATATTAAATAACAAACATACTTTCAATCTCAACACTGGATATAAACACGGAAGAAGAAGAAGTGTCTTTCAGAAAATATCTCAGCAATGCTACAGACTGTGCTTAAAATAGCCTGTAATCCACGTATTTCAAAATGAAATATTTCTTCGCAAATTCTCATTTCAACATTGATTTTATAGCTCTATGCTTGTACTGTATGTCAACAATGTTTAATTTGTGTCCATTTTCATTTTAGAAAAAATTTATTTCTGACAAAGTATTTCTGTGGTGCTTAAAAGAACTGCATTCTTTACATGCATGTCTCTTGAGCTATGAAAGGGAAACATCAGAGTAATTTTCCTCTGTACAGGTGCCACTGTACACTGAAATAAATTTTCAAGACAAGTGTTTGCATCAAATTCTTGACAGTTTATGACTATTTGACTGACTTCCAAAAACACTGCCTAAGCCATCTCACATCTCACATTTATTCATCCAAACCATTACCCACTCAACGACAACATTTCAGATCATTTCCCCTGATCTCTCCTCAGTGTGGTGGCTCTCTAAACGACGGCCTTTGGGAGGAAGATGCTGTAGTCTGCGTTTAGGGGTAAACAGGATTATAAACTTTGGGTCCAGCTGAGCCAGTGTCTCAGCCACTTTGGCTCCATCATTAAGGGATTAGAAGTGTTGGAAACCTCCCTCACCTCCCTCTCTGTCTAGCACAGGTTTACACGTAGCCATTATCAGCGGAGTGACAGTGCTTCTGGAGGGAGTGTGGCCTGCTCTGAGTGCGGATTAAGACATGTTGTTGTTTCCATTATTCACATCCGTAACATCTGCGGGTTCAAGCCCTGAGTAATGTCTATTTGCAATACAATTAGAGACGAAGATAAAAATCTCCGGCAAAATGGCAGATCTTGTAGTAATGCCAGCTTTGAAAAGCACAAATGTCCCTGAAAAGGAGAATGGTCAAGTTTATATATATGATATGATATGATATATTATATTATTCAAGAAATATTTCTTACCATTATCAATGTTGAAAACAGTTGTGCTGCTTAATATGTTTGTAGAAATATTTTTCAGCATCCTTTGATGACTAAAAAAGTGCAGCACTTATTGAAATTTGATTTTTTTTTTTTTACGTAAACACCTGACACAGTGACTCATTATTATACCAGATATTAAATAACAAACATACTTTCAATCTCAACACTGGATATAAACACGGAAGAAGAAGAAGTGTCTTTCAGAAAATATCTCAGCAATGCTACAGACTGTGCTTAAAATAGCCTGTAATCCACGTATTTCAAAATGAAATATTTCTTCGCAAATTCTCATTTCAACATTGATTTTATAGCTCTATGCTTGTACTGTATGTCAACAATGTTTAATTTGTGTCCATTTTCATTTTAGAAAAAATTTATTTCTGACAAAGTATTTCTGTGGTGCTTAAAAGAACTGCATTCTTTACATGCATGTCTCTTGAGCTATGAAAGGGAAACATCAGAGTAATTTTCCTCTGTACAGGTGCCACTGTACACTGAAATAAATTTTCAAGACAAGTGTTTGCATCAAATTCTTGACAGTTTATGACTATTTGACTGACTTCCAAAAACACTGCCTAAGCCATCTCACATCTCACATTTATTCATCCAAACCATTACCCACTCAACGACAACATTTCAGATCATTTCCCCTGATCTCTCCTCAGTGTGGTGGCTCTCTAAACGACGGCCTTTGGGAGGAAGATGCTGTAGTCTGCGTTTAGGGGTAAACAGGATTATAAACTTTGGGTCCAGCTGAGCCAGTGTCTCAGCCACTTTGGCTCCATCATTAAGGGATTAGAAGTGTTGGAAACCTCCCTCACCTCCCTCTCTGTCTAGCACAGGTTTACACGTAGCCATTATCAGCGGAGTGACAGTGCTTCTGGAGGGAGTGTGGCCTGCTCTGAGTGCGGATTAAGACATGTTGTTGTTTCCATTATTCACATCCGTAACATCTGCGGGTTCAAGCCCTGAGTAATGTCTATTTGCAATACAATTAGAGACGAAGATAAAAATCTCCGGCAAAATGGCAGATCTTGTAGTAATGCCAGCTTTGAAAAGCACAAATGTCCCTGAAAAGGAGAATGGTCAAGTTTATATATATGATATGATATGATATATTATATTATATTATATTATATTATATTAATTATATTATATTATATTAATTATATTATATTATATTAATTATATTATATTATATTAATTATATTATATTATATTAATTATATTATATTATATTAATTATATTATATTATATTAATTATATTATATTATATTAATTATATTATATTATATTAATTATATTATATTATATTAATTATATTATATTATATTAATTATATATATTATATTATATTATAAGGTAATTGCAAGGTACAATAAGGTCCCATTACTTAACATTAGTCAATGCATTAAATATATAATTTAGTCATGAAACTCTAAATGGCGCATTCTGACGGGGTGTTAATGTAACTGATGATATTCAAAGAGTTAAACGACTTGGCACAAGCTGATTGGTTCATGCTGCATATGCAGCCAATGAGCTTACTGCCTTGCATTTATATGGCTGGTTAGCATTCACTTGAGATTCCTGCAGCATGCTTCCAGAGTTTCTCTGAAACCCTCCACCTTCCCCAGCTCCACCTGTATAAATCTGCTACTGGTTATTTTATATGCTATTTGTGCAGCAGCAGTATGTCTTAAATGCTCACTCACGGCACCGTATTGCCGTATGCATTGGCAGTAGCAAGTTCCTGTACTTGCTTGCAGCAGCAGCAATAATCTACAACTACAGCAATAACCAACAGCAGCAGCAATTCAGCAGCAGCGTAGCAGATCTATTCCGCCAAGACCAAATACATTAACATTGTCATATCCATCACCATGCTAAAATCTTCAGAGAGTTGTCATGATTCACCATGCTAAAATCTTCTGAGAGTTGTCATGATTAAACTATCATTAACTAACAATGAGCAATACAGTCTTGTTACAGTATTTGTTAATCTTTGTTAATGTTAGTTAATAAAAATACAACTAGTCCTTTTTAGTTAATGTCAGCTCAGGTCCATTAAATAATATAACTTTTAATGCATTAGAAAATGTTGACATTAACATTAACTAAGAATAATACATGCTTTTTTCTTTTTTCTTTCTTTTTTCTTTTTTTGTATTATTAGTTCATGTTAGCATGCACGCAAACACACACACACACACACACACACATTATCGAAAACTGTCGTGCTGCTTAATTTTTTAATGTGGAAACAATAATACATAACAATAATACATGTTTTTCTGAATTTTTTGATGAATCGAAATGTAAAAAAAAAAAACAGCATTTATTTATGTATTTATTTATTTATTTATGTGGAAACCATAGTACATTTTTTTCTGAAATCTTTGATGAATTGAAAGGTCAAAAGAGCAGTATTTGTTTGTTTGTTCGTTCGTTCGTTCGTTCGTTCGTTCGTTCGTTCGTTCGTTCATTTTATTTATTTATTATTTTTTTTGGTAATAATATAAATGTCTTTACTCTCACGTCTTTTGAATTTAATGCAGAATAAAGTTTATAAAAGTATTCATTTTAATACTATTAATTGATTATATATGAATTCTTATTATTAAATCTTCTGTGTATTTAGGCTGTCTGAAGAATTGTTTCTGTCTTTTCATGTAAATCTAGAGTGACTCTGTGCATTCTGTTGTTGAACTCCACGTTCATACAAAAATACACTTCCTGCTGACTCGCTAAAGCATTTGTATGTAAGACAAATGCCTAAAAACAAACATTTTTGTAAAGCATCTAATACTGGTCAGTAATCAGCAAACAAACGTGATCCACTTCCTCTGTGGGAATGATCTAGGGTTTTGTGTGTTTTGTGGCAGTGCCGGCATGTTGAGTCTGAAAGATGAAGACAGAAACCTGTAAACAAGCTGATAAGGGACAGCGGTGTAAGGTCTGCTTATGGGAAACACAGGTTTTAAACAGGGTGTCAGGCCAGCATTCAGTGAACAAACCATTGCAATTTTCTTTGAAAAAGGAACTTTTCTTAGATTGATGATTAATTGTATTATTGATGGACATTTCTCATCTGATTTCAGATACTCGGCATTCTATTGTTTGTCTTGTTCTTCACTCACACCTCCAAAGACACTGAAGAAACACATCACATGACCAGAACATTTCGATGAGCCTCGTTGTTCTACTTTGCTTTTAGCACACACACCGTTTGTGAAAACACTGCAGCCAATCTGAGCAGCAGGGCATCCTCACCTCTAATGAAGCTATATTCAGTGATTGGGTGAGGTTGTCATTCTTTCCAGTGATGATTATTAGATATCGTTCCAGGGAACCACACCTGACCTGACTGTCAACATTGCAAACGCGTCCATTATCACCTATTCCGATGGGGAAAATCTGATGCTTTTGTGAGTGTTAGAAAGTCAAGTTTGCTTGAAGCAGTTGCTTGACAGAAGTGCCTGATGATCTCCTGTATCTGGTCATCTCTGCTTCATGAATATGCCTATGCAGAACTCAGCACCAGAATGCTAGGGGGTTTCCAAGGGTGTTCTGGGTGGTTTCTAAGGGGTTCTTTCTAAGTAGTTGTGGATGCCTTCTGGCACCTTCTAAGGTGTTCTGAGTGGTTGCTTTTGGGTTTCTGTTATGTTCTGGGTGGTTTCTAAGGGGTTCTTAGGGTGTTCTGGATGGTTGCTTACTGGCACCTTTTAGGGTGTTATAGGTGGTTGCTAGGGGGTTCCTTCTAGGGTGTTCTGAATTGTTGCTAAGGGGGTTTCTAGCTGGTTTAAGTAGTTTTTTTAGCTGGTATCAGAGTATGTGAGCAGAATGGAGTGGAAGTGGAGCGGCGTGATTTTTGAGTGGTGCGAGGAGTGGATTTTTTGAAAGTCAGAGCATTGTGGTTTTCATTTGCTCCGAGAGTGCTCCACTACCGCTTCATCACGAGCACAATTAATGCCAACAGCTCATAATAGAACTGCATTTTATCAAGAATTCACGCATTAAACATCATAGCAAGATTGACAGATATGTGGATCACTCGAAACAGAAAGAAGGTGAAGGTTATAATGACGGCGATGGACGAGTCCTAGAGGTTATATCTTAAGCATGTTTGTTTGTAGCAAGTGGATACATGAATATGAATACTCAATACTGATTGGTTGAATTCACATTTTAAACAGTTTATTGTTCGGGTAGTTAATCTCCGCTCTAAACTAATGTGCTGCTACATTACTGCACACGCGCACACAACACATAAGCTTGCACATAATGTACAGATCGCGTGCACATAGAAACATTCAGGAGTGCAGAAAATTATTGTCAGCGCTGTCCTGTGATTTATCAGCTTGAAAACGGAAAGTTACAGCATATTCTTTCTGTTTCTGAAGTAATTACAATCCTCAGCTTCACCATAGAGACGATCCACAGTGAGTTAAACATTAATTTAAAGGGATAGTTCACCCAAAAATGAAAATTCTGTAATTAGTTACTCACCCTCATGTCGTTCCAAACCTGTAAGACCTTCGTTCATCTTCTGAACACAAATTAAGATATTTGATGAAATCCGAGAGCTTTCTGACCCTCCATAAACAGCAATGTAACTGAAACATTTTATGGCCCAGAAAGATAGTAAGGATATCGTTAAAATAGTCCATGTGACATCAGTAGATCAACAGTCATTTTATGAAGCTACGAGAATACTTTTTGTGTGCAAAAATAACAACTTTCTTCAACAAAGTCACCCTCTGCCTCCATTATGGAGAGTATCACGACACATGCGTGTGCTTTGATCTGCACATAAACAATGTATGCATGTGCTTTGATCTGCACATAAACAATGCATGCGCGTGCTTTGATCTGCACGTAAACAAGACGCAGCGCATATGTGCTCTACGTCTGCAGCATGCGTTGTTTACTTGCAGAAAAGCACGCGCATGCATCGTGATACTCTTCAAAATGGTGCCTAGGGTGACTTGGGGGAGAAGAATTTTTGAATAAAGTCGTTATTTTTGTTTTTTGAGCACAAAAGGTATTATTGTAGCTTCATAAAATCACAGTTGAACCACTGATCACATGGACTGTTTTACTGATATCCTTACTACGTTTCTGTGTCTTGACAGTGGTAGGACCCTTGCTGTGTTTCAAAGACGAACGAAGGTCTTACGGGTTTGGAACAACATGATGGTGAGTAATTAATAACAGAATTTTCATTTTGGTGAACTATCCCTTTAATATAGACTTGGTCTAATTGTAGTGTTCAATTAAACCACGTTAAAACTATTCTTCTAGTATTGTGTATTTATTTTTCGTTTAATATAAGTTTTGAACAGAAATTTCGAGCGAAAGCGAAGGCGGAGCAAAAGCGAAGGCGGTTTCTCTGCAGCAGAAGTCGTCATAGTTGGGTAAACTTCGAGAGCAGTGAATGGGAGAGTACCACAAATATATTTTTTGCATTCCCCAGTTGCTCAAATGGCAAAAGAAAAACTCCATAATAGTGTTTTCACGACTTTCAAAAAAAGGAAAAAAATTGAGTGAGACGGATAACAGTAGTCAGAAGAGAAAACAATGTCAAATTTACCATCCCTCCCATAGATGCTGCATTAGAAACACCCTCGCATTAGCGTTAACTAGTTTTT
>NW_015552577.1:26497-34313 GCF_001515605.1 Sinocyclocheilus anshuiensis
GTGCGGTTGTTACAGAAACAAAAGTCGCTGTAAAGCAACAGCAGTTGTTTCGGATCCAATGGACCTTTTTCCACATTTCCGGGTTTCTCAGCAGCGGAAGTCGTCATAGTTGGGTAAACTTCGAGAGCAGTGAATGGGAGAGTACCACAAATATATTTTTTTGCATTCCCAGTTGCTCAAATGGCAAAAGAAAAACTCCATAATAGTGTTTTCACGACTTTCAAAAAAAGGAAAAAAATTGAGTGAGACGGATAACAGTAGTCAGAAGAGAAAACAATGTCAAATTTACCATCCCTCCCATAGATGCTGCATTAGAAAACTCTGTATATGCATTTATTAAAAAATCAAAATATATACACTTTTGAGGATTTACGATGCTGATGACCGTTAAAACGCGTCATCACCGTCTTGTGAAAAGGGTCCATTATTGAATGCAACTCACATACTCTGGCTGGTATAGCTGGGCGGCCAGCCATTCTCCCAGGCAGCTGAAAAATGCCCAGGACCCCTTTAAAACCACCCAACAAAACCAGTTCAGACTTATATAATATCTCGTTCAAATTCCTTACTCTAAATAGTATGAGCGAAAGTAGTAGAGTTGCTCGCATAAGCAAATACCAAAACTAACCTCCCATTACGCTCTATTCTCAGTTGCATTTTTTTTTTTTTTCATTTTGACCGAGCAAGGGGTGATGATTAACAAAATGATGTTTATCTCAACAAAGCCGCTATCAGGTGAGACCTTCATAGCCTACATGGAAGACTTCCCCTTTGTAACACATGCTTCACGAACCCTAAGCTATGATTGTCATACTGTTTAAAAAATGATCTTTCTTTGTTCGCTAAGAGTGCTTGTGTACAATGAACGCATTCGAGTACAACCAAGCATGAGGAGCGAGCGCATGTTTGTATCAGTCAAAACGAATGGCCAGAATTCCAGCTGTGCTGCAGCTTCATACTGATAAAAGATAGTTTACAGCCTGCCCACGAGTCTCTGTTTAAATGTCTGAGTATGAGACTATGAGGTGTGTGATTGTATGCGCTCCGACTGACCCTCTCAGGAAAGAGCAGTCACAGGTTCACACCGGCCCTGACCTTTGACCTCATCAGGAGTGCCCAATCATGCCCAGGCAGGGTCAGAGAGCTGGGGGAACACAGACGTGGCTCTCTGACTGTCAACGTTATCATGACTGATTCACGTATTGCTCTATCCAGCAGCCCTGTTACGGGCCATTTAGCAGTGTGGAACAGACACGGGTATTAATCAGATGCATGACCGATACGGACACTCACCAGGACGTTTAAGTAGAAGAGATTCCAGTTATTATTATTATCTTACCTCAGTAGTGGCTTCTTTGAATCATTTTACATTTTATGCTATGACAACTACATTAGCAGATGTTTCTATTTATTTTCCTCAATAACACTGGCTAATGAACCTTCATGCTTTTCAAGCGAATTCATACAAAATCACCACACTGTAAAACAGTTACAGTTTCTAATGAAACTGGGTTGGTTATTCTGAATGTTTCCCAACTATGTTGTGCAAAAACTCTTCAGAGCAAAGAACCAGAGTTGATTTCTCTTGAATCTATAGATTAAAAATCAGCTAATTTGAGTTTAAATTTTAAATTAGACATTTAAATTCTTTAAGAACAGCATATGGTAGATAGTTGACTCAGAAGTGAACATTCAGTCGTCATCTGTTCACTCTCTTGTCTTTTCATTCTTCCATGGAACACAAAAGCAGATATTTATACTGAATGTATTAGCTCCTCTTTTCCATAATATAAACTTCTTTTATTATGTTTGTATAATTTATTTTTGTGCATTTTTGAGTATAAAAGTCCCTGGTATTCCTTTAAAGGGGTCATATGATGCGATTTCAATTGTTCCTTTCTCTTTGGAGTATCACAAGCTCTTGGTGCATAAAGAAGATTTTTTGCAAAGACTAAAGTCTCAAATCCAAAGAGATATTCTTTATAAAAGTTAAGAGTCAACCACACCTACCTAATCTTGATTGTGAGAAAGAAGTGCACTTAATTGTATTGCATGCGCATTTGTAGTGTACCAAAATCTTAAAAGTATATAAAAAACACTACTTGCAGATAATTACATAATATTAATTACATAAAAGGCCAATTAAGTGAACTTAAAAGAGAGACACTTTCGTGATTGTTTCTAACTCATTTAAATACATTTTGAAAAGCGCTCTTTGGAATTATATCAAATAATTACATTTGAATTGTTATATCTTTTGTCATGATTTATAGAAGTACACGTATTTTGATGTGTTGACTAACATACTAAAGCACTTGTAAAGTACTTGATTATCATTTTAACTGTGTATAATTTAAAATTACATTTAAAGTTAATATATTTTAGATGTACTATATTGCAGATTCATCATTACAAATGTGCAATTATACATAAATACATGACATACAATTTTCAAATAAAATGACATCTTAGTTCTCAAAAATGCTTGTCCGCATTCAGCAGTTCACTTTAACCATATTTCAAAGACAATAGAAGTAACTATGAAATTACATATAAAAATGTATGTTCAAGCACTCCTAATTCAACTAATTGCACTTAATATCAATTTAAACTATAATACATTTTCATTTAATTATAAATAACATCCAATTAAATAGCCGAAAACACGGCAATCATTTCACACTTAGTCTAATTGGTATTTTTATATTATATTGTCATTAGTAAGTAAACATAAATAACACAATGGATTTATCTATAGAAACTACGGCTCCAAGGCACTTCTTCCAGTTCCAAAATGTTAAAAAGCCTTTATTCAAACATGGCTCACTCTATAAACATTAAAAATGACTAGAACACTGCACACTGATGCATTTCGGCCATCCAGCCTTCCTCAGAGTGTGTCAAGTACAAAATTAGTCACAGGTGTAGATATAATCAGTTGCTCAATAGAAATGGGAGAAACCAAAATACTCATTACAGGGGGGACCAATAGCATCATTAACCATTTCGAAGTATAATCACATGTACAAAAAAAAAATAAAAATTATATATATATAACTTGATAATAATAATAATGATCGTACTGATAATCATTTCACAAATATGGAGCGTTTCTAGAGTGAGCCATGTTTGAATAAAGGCTTTTTAACATGTTGGAACTGGAAGAAGTGCCTTGGAGCCGTAGTTTCTATAGATATAATTTTGAACCCTACCAAAGAGCACCTTCTGGGACTATTAAACGGAGGTCCTTTCAGCAAGTAGCGCTCCAATATGTTTTCTTTGAACACAATGGATTTAATGAAAAGTTATTATCACCTGGAGCAAATACCACATTGTTATTTTCAATAATATAAATATTAACAAATAATATTATTTTGAAATGCAACGTGGACAGCGTATAACCAGTATACTGGACTTCAAAAAAATATCTGCCATTTTTTTTTTAATATTTTATAAGAGTAACGTTCTCTAATGGCAAATGTAAAGAAAAAAAAATCAGTTAAAAATGTGGGCTCATGTAAAGAAAAATAATATTTAAAGTAAATACTGTATGTACAATGCATTGCAGTATTCAGAAGTTGCCCTGCCAGTTGTTGCCAAACACCATGTAAATCTATTTTCTATTGCAAAATTGTGTTTTGCTTGTGGAGATTGATGTCATCAAATTAGACGAGCTGTCATTGCTCTTCTCACACCTGTTGTTCAAAGTGGGATATGTGCTTTTGAAACTATAATGAGCACTCAAACTGCTCCCTGAATATCTTTCACTCCACCCTTTTCTGTGTATATAGATGTACGTAAGCCAAAATGCTTTATTGATGAGCACACTTAAATGCTGATCTTGCCCAACCAACACACACACACAAAGAATACTAACAGAGAAGCACATGAGAACACTCATTGTCTTGTAAACTGACTGAAGGAGCGTCGTCCTCAAACATGTTGTCAAACTGGCTCTTCAAAATACAGAGTCAGATCAGTGATTTATTAGACACTATTCAGAAGTGGATACAAGTCAGAAGCAATATGAGACTGTATGAATAGCTTGTATAGGGTCAGCTGTGCCAGTTTTCACTTAAAGCTGCTTCCAGGCAAGGAGAAAAGAGCTCAGTTTAATACTTAGTATTATTTATACTTTTGAAAATTAAAAAAAAAAAGCATCTGTAACAAGGGGCTATAAAAATAGGACTTACAAAGTGACACAGCTTGTCCCACATTCCAAGGTATAAGTTCAAGTTGTTGGTGAATATGTAAAAGGTTCAGTGATTTCAAATAAAAGTATTAACATAAACGAGTGGCGAAAAAACTAAACATGTTTAGCCTATTAATGCACAATCCCATTTCAAAGTTTTATTCTTGTTTATTTGTTTGTTTGTTTTCAGATCCACAAAGCAGCTATGAAAAGGTTTAGGTTGAATTTTTGAATGTATCGAATGCATTTTTAACATTGTAGTATTATTTCCTGCATTTGCAGGCAAATCTGTATTAGTAAAGCTAAGCGTTTTCAGCGCTGACTAATCTAAGCGCCTCTGATTGGCCACTGCATTCCTAAGTTCAACAGGAACGCGTGTGATAGGTTATAAGGCTCAACGCAAAAAAAAAAGAAGAAAAAGAAAACACGGCACGTAAATCTGATGCAGTCTGAGAGAATCTAAATGTAATTTCGCGAACTGATACTTTTCATTCATCAGCCATAATACATTATTTAGTTGTGCAAGGGCCATTTTTGCCCCTTTGTCTTGAATTTGTGGGACCTTTTTGTTCATTTTGGTGGCATTTTTGGCCTGTTTGCCTATATAAACATATACATATTGATATCTAAATCTAAACATACCATAATAAATATAAATCGAAACATTCTTAAATCAAAATACATTTACTTAAAGACAGGTGATTGATGACCTACATGGCAGTTGCTTCCTGAAGGAAAAGTATTGCAAACACAATATTCCCAGAAGGTTGGGGATTATTTCGATCACATTTATCAGTTTAGCATTCAGGTTAAGAGATCCTGTTTTCATGCCTCACTGATTAGACCACATCTCTTACAGGGTAAATCGTGTCATCTTTCCAGGAGAAGCCTACCTGTATCCCTCAGACAACAGACCACCTCCGGTCTAGGCGGTTTAAACTATTGCTCTGCTGAAGTCAACTTAAGTTGAATGGAAGAAGGATAGGGGCGCTTGAGATCACTATCTCTTCTAGCAATGTTATGTTGAGCGGACCCCCATGTTTTACAAAAGAATCCTTCTCTTGATTTATCAGCCGGCATGGCTTGTGAATGTGGCAAGTGTTCAGTCTGAAGAATAATTGCAGTCCTTGTTAAACAATAGAGAGCTTTTAGGAATTAGGAAGTGCTATGATTTTTAAGGAATAATGATGTATGTGTGAAAACTTTTGCTGAAATCCAACTGAAAAAACAACAACATTAGAGCCACAGTACACACACTAGACGACTTCAGACAAATCAAAAATGTTCAATTAAGTTAATCGAAGGCCATATCACAAACATGTATAGGCTATGAGCTCCCAACATACTCAAATTTGTAACTATTTTAGTTTCGGTAAATTAATGGCTAAAATGGATGGCAATAAATGATAGCATATAGGCTAGTTGCACTATTTTTTTCTTACAGTTCACTTAGATCCATATTCTTTAAGTTCCTCAGTCGTTTTAAAGTAAAAGGTCAGAAGTATGCTGTCTGTTTAACCAGATAAGGCAAAAAAATGCCTTTCACAAGTTCACATTAACATAAGTGAGATAAATGCAAGATAAAGGTAAATATATTATTGGCACTCTGTCCCCGACGGAAGCAACACATCTGGACTTCTTAAAATGTAGGAATTAAATAAAAAAAGTGAAGACGAAGTTAGGATGATTGAAAAAATTTCATTGGAGTGACCACAATAGTTTGAGCCTGTAGCTCATGATGCAACACACACATATGCACCTTTAATAAAAATATTCAATTTCACAGAATACAAAGCTGTACAATACTTAAAAAAAATCACCATAATAATAAAGAATATTATTCACAATAATCTGAGAAAGTCCATGCTTATGTCCCTAATATCATCACAGTGCTGGTCTCCATACACTCAGTCCGTGTAAGTCATACACGTAAGGCCGGTATGGATATGATTTATAGACCGTCGCTAAAAGCGAAGCTCTGAAGAAGTCCTCCTCTGTAGCTCCAGCCGTGGCGTCGGGTTTCTGAAAGTCTGTCGTTAGCTGCCTCCGCTTGGTTTTATATCTCCTGTTCTGGAACCAGATCTTCACCTGCGTCTCCGTCAGGTGCAGCGCGCTGGCGAGGTGCGTGCGCTCGGGCGCGCTCAGATAGCGCTGGCGGCTGAACTTCTTCTCGAGCTCCAGCACCTGCAGGTGCGTGAAGGCGGCGCGAGACCGCTTCTTCTTCCCGCCACCGCCGCCGCCTCCCGCCAAATCCGCGGACGACTCTGATCTATCCTCAGGGCTCCGACAAACCGACACATCCTCCGAGTCTGTGAACGTAAGTACGATACATTTAGGGTTTTAAACTCAGTTTCTCACAGGAAAACTCGTCTCAGAATACATCTAAACCTGACAGAAATCCCCTTACGAAAATTAACAATGGGTTTATTACTAATAAAACCAAAAAACATGGTTACTGTAGTTTTGCTAGACCAACCATAGGTATTTGTAGTAAAACTGTGGTTATACGAATGGTAAATGGTAAAACATGGTTACTACGCTTTTAATACAATAAAACCATGGTTAATTTTCGTAAGGGCAGCTTCTCACAGGAAAACTGGTCTCAGAACATATCTAAACCTGACAGAGATCTGTACTAGCTAGTACAAATACAATGTCAGGTCTACTTTTAACTAACTTTCGAAAATTAACCATGGTTTTACTACAAAAAACAAAACATGGTTCTTGTAGTTAGGCTATTACAAAATTAACCATGGTTCTGCTACACTAACCATAGTATAACCACGGTATTTGTAGCCTAGTAAAACTGTGGTTATACAAATGGTAGTCAATCCGCCAAAAAAATAAAAAATAAATTAAAAAAACCTGGTTACTACACTTTTACTATGCTATACTAAAACCATGGTTAATTTTCGTAAGGCATACATATTTAGTTTACCTAAACTACCTATATACATAGGCCTGTGTAGCTAACTGCCTACTAGTTTGGCATGCAAATCATATAACTGCCTAATCTTAATTAACTAAGCTAGAAGTGTACTCAGAAATGGTCTTCAAAGTGCAGTACCTGTTCGTCCGTCTGTGCTGTCGGCTCTGTCGCTCTCAGATTTGCAGGAGTCATCTTTTTTACCCTCTTTTAAGGATAAAATGTCCTCTATGAAAAACGACGTCAGCTGCTTGTTTGAAGCCGCCATCTACGTTGCTAAATTCCTGTTAAAGGTAAGGATAAAGCGTCTTCTTCCTCGGGGTAAGTAATTGGCACTTTCACTCTCCAGCTCAGCTGCTTGACTTTAAATAGCGCGTGAGTGCTGCTGTCTCTTCCACTATTGGAGGAGCGTCCTGTGCTGCGTCATCGGTCCAGGCTCGCTGATGGCTAAAACAGACACGTCTTCGTGGACCATCATTCTGTCTAACACAGAGACAACTGCTGCTTGTCCTGAAGTCTTAATAAATTTACTCAGTATAGATATTTTATTTATATTTACTTAGCTGTCCTCCCAAACGCAATCTTATATAAGCATAATATATAATAAATGTATAATATATACAAAATAATAATATTATATTTGTAAAATATACAATAATAAATATACTATATATATATATATATATATATATATATAT
>NW_015552577.1:34367-34787 GCF_001515605.1 Sinocyclocheilus anshuiensis
ATATATATATATATATAACATTTTTGTATTGTATATTTATATGCACACATCAAATACACATATCTTTTAAGATATGCAAAATACAAAAATAATAATAATGAATTGCAAAACCAAAATTCAAGAAACAGAGACTATGGAAATTGAAAACATTTATTTATTTATTTTTTGGGTTAATATTTTGTAGTATATTATAGACTAATAAAAAAACAAATATTTATAGTGTAATATTGTTTGAAGTTAGTCTATAATGTACTTATTTCAGTACTTTAGTTTTAAGTAGTTTAATTTTTTGTACTTATTTCATTGTAGTGAATTTGTCCAACTCCTGCTGTTTTATTGTAATGAATTTTGATCTATCTATCTATCTATCTATCTATCTATCTATCTATCTATCTATCTATCTATCTATCTATCTATCTA
>NW_015552577.1:37357-56950 GCF_001515605.1 Sinocyclocheilus anshuiensis
TCTGTCTGTCTGTCTATCTAGCTGTCTGTCTGTCTGTCCGTCTGTGTCTATCTAGCTGTCTGTCTGTCTGTCTATCTATCTATCTATCTATGTTATCTATCTAGCTGTCTGTCTGTCTGTCTATCTGTCTCTCTCTATCTATCTATCTATCTATCTATCTATCTATCTATCTATCTATCTATCTATCTGTCTGTCTGTTTGTCTGTCTATCTATCTATCTAGCTATCTAGCTGTCTGTCTGTCTAACTGTCTCTGTCTGTCTGTCTGTCTGTCTGTCTGTCTATCTATCTATCTCGCTATCTATCTATCTATCGGTCTGTCTGTCTGTCTATCTCTCTGTCTGTCTGTCATCTATCATCTAGCTGTCTGTCTGTCTGTCTGTCTGTCTGTCTGTCTATGATGGATATTTATAGTGTGTAATATTGTTTGAAATTTGTTTATAATGTAGAGTATTGATGTCATAGTTTCATTCTATTGAATTCTGATTTTTGAGTTTATCCTTAAACTAAGAAAATGTTACTGCATTTGAGATACAACAAATGCATGTGCAGTAGTTTACACTGAGCCGCTCTGCCCCACATTCTCAGTCAGTTGAGAATTTAGTGAGATTTATTGTGCAAAAAGATATCAGTATTAGTCTCCTATCATCCCTGGATGTCAAGCTGGGGTAAGCCCTGAGGTCCAGGGTATGTGTTCATAAGCAAGAGGAGGATCCTTTGTCAGACGGGGTCAGAGTGGGTGGCCCCCTCCCCGTGGAGCTAATGACTTCAACATATTTGGTCCCGGCTCCTTCTCCAGACCCACACGTTGTTGTATGGCTGTTTGTTTGTTGTGCCCCTGTGCTTCTGTGTGACCCCACAGTCCTGAGCAGAGGGGAGAGAAGGAGAGACACGGACAGAGAGAGATGTGGTTAAGGGGGAGGCATGTTGAGGTAGAGGACGGGACGGGGAAAGAGGACGCACTGGCCCCAGGAGAGCAGGGAGTTTGCTTGGAATAACACAAAAGCTGAGAGTGACAAACGGTAATATTGTCCACCCGCATGACCTCCCACCACCATAAGCCCAGAAATACTCTACAGTTAACACACTTGAAAACTTAGTCTTTGTCTAGTGAGTGGCAATAGCATCCACTCCAGTTGTTTTATGAATATATTAAATATAAATATGCTTCACATCAACTATAAATATATTAAATAGATAAAGGCAATGCATTATTAAAGGCACAGTTATGTTTCAATACTTTTAATCTATACAATAGTATTTATTGTATTTGTCTGTGCTGTGATTATAAAGTTCATTACCTTTTTTTTTTTAATTATACAGTATACTTACAGTACATTCCAAAAGGGGGTTTTCACAGCGATGCCATAGAAGAACCAGTTTTGGTTCCTCAAAGAACCTTTCAGTGAACAGTTCTTAAAATAACAATTTTTTCTTAGTGTGAAAAAATTTTTTTTTTTAATAATCTACAGAGCCCTTTTCCACTGTAAGGAACCTTTTGTGGAATGAAAAAGGTTCCTTGGATGGTAAAGGTTCTTTGTGGAACCATTGATGCCAATAAAGAACCTTTATTTTTAAGAGTGCATATATAGCCAGGTCATTCATTTTTGAATGGAGAAATTATTTGAAAAGGAACAAATCATCTGGTTATTTATGTGTATGAAGTTGCAAAATATATATTAAAATATTAGAATGCTGCCTCAGTTTTATTAGCAAATCTTGCAAAACAGGTCACATGTTCCCAAAAAGTTATTTTATTTTGTTTTGCTTCAGGAAAACCTTATTTTTAAGGACCTTTATATAGTATCATTAAGACATTATTATAGTTTCTGTTAATAATTTGAATTTGCTTTTATTTTCATATTGATCATATTCATATATATTCATATTTTCTATTGTATTTTTATTAGTTTTCTGCTTTTATTTAATTTTAATGAATTTTAATTAATTTATTTAAAGTTTTTAGTAAAATTTTATTAACTTTTTTTAAAAATATGTTTGAATTGTTTTTAAGGTTTATTTCAGCTTTAGTTATTTACATCAAGCAGCCTAAAACTAAATGAAAATGACAAATGTTGCTTTCGCAGGAAATAAATAAATAAGATATATTAAAATAAAATAAATTAGACATTTAATAATAAATTATAATAAATCTAAATATAATAAAATATAAAACATTAATAACAAATTATATATTTATATACATATATATATAATACTAACTTGTTTCAGTTTATTTCAAGTAACAAAATCTTTTTCATGGTTGTAACTTTAGTTAACTGTAATAACCCTATAAAGGTGCTCTTGTTGGTTTTTAGTTCACAAAAGGAGAAGAGCTTAAGGATTTTTGGAGGTTTACCTAATTTTAGCTGATGTCATGTAAACTTTGTATTTGAGATGTTTTTCATGATAGTGCTCACCTTGAATAATCTTGCTGTCTGTTTCCTCTATCTCTCTTAAACACACACATACAGTGAGCAGACTACCTGCATTGCTCATCTTTATTCTCTATACCTCTTTGATCAAGTCATTTTCCTGTTTTGTATATCGTTCGATGCCTATCTTAACTGCACAAACACATATTCAGTTCCTTATTTACTATGTCATGCTTTGGCCTTACAAAACAAGCTGTAGTAATTGGATGAGCATTTCTTGCGGCTTGTGTAATGCAACTCCCGCTTTCTCTCCTGACCTCTTGTCCCTACACTAACACAATGTGGAAGAGATGAGTAGCGCCGTTTGTTTGTTTTGGGCCAGATGTGGGCTTGTTAGAATCTGACCCTGTTGACAGGAAGACATATGTCATACTGCTATGTGAGCTGGATGTCTCACTGTTGTTTGTTGGGTGGCATCAGAGGTTTGGGTCACTTTTTAGTACTTTACATTAATAAGGTTATCTGTTACCATACTGTTCAAATGTTTGGGCTTGGTAATATTTTGAAGGAAGTGTCTTATGCTCACCAATGCAACATTTATTTGATCGAAATTATAGTTAAATAGTAATATTTTGAAATAATATTAAAATCTGAAAGAACTGTTGTCTATTTATTTATTTTACATTTATTCATGTGATGTTAAAGCTGTATTTTCAGCATCATTACTCCAGTCTTCAGTGGCTCATGATCCTTCAGAAATCATTCTAATATGCTGATTTCATGCTCAAGAAACATTTCTCGTTATTATCAATGTTGAAAACAGTTGTGCTGCTTCATATTTTTGTGGAAAACAATACTTTTTTCAGGATTTTTGATGAATCGAAAGTTTAAAAGGACAGCAGTTTTAAAGAAAATAGAAATCTTTTGTAAGATTATAAGTGACTTCACCTGTACTTGATCAATTTAATGCATCCTTGCTGAAAAAAAAATGAATTTCTTAGATAAAATATTGACAGCAAACATCTGAGTGGTAGTGTAGGTGTACATTATGATTATGTCATATTTCTGTAATTATATTAAGAGTAATTATAGGATTGATTAAGCTTAACTTCTTATCATTATATTTTATCACTATCCAAAAAATTTTTTTTCCCCTATTTGGACAATTCAGCAATATACACTACCTGGCAAAACAGAACAACACAAAACAAAACAAAATAAAATAGATAACGTTATGCAACATCACAGCATTCATTTCCATCAAGAGTTACATTAATGCATTAATTTTTGGCCAAGATCATTTATCGACAATGGGAGAGTCGGACCACTCTGTAAAGTCGACTTCAAGACTTTCAGTAGGGTTAAGAATTTCAGTAGGGTTTAGTAGGGTTTCATTGTGGGAAGTCGTGGCCTAATGGTTAAAGAGTCGGACTTGTAACCCAAAGGTTTTCACTTCACTTCACTTAAGAATTTCAGTAGGGTTAAGGTCAGGACTCTGTGGTGGCCAATCCATATGTGAAAATGGTTCCTTATGCTCACCGAACCATTATATCACAATTTGGCTCCAATGAAACTTGATATTGTCATCCTGGAATATGGACATGAGTACATCTTTCAACATGGTTGTTTAAGAAATTAAAAGCTCCTTTCAACTTGGAAAACATACAACATGTCAGAAACATATTAATCACTGCAATAATGATCCAATCCTAGACTCTTCAGTATTTACACATTTAAGTCCAAATGGCCACTTTTCTTTCTTTGTGTATATAGTTAGTGTAGTGTTGCCCTCTTGTGGCCTTAAAACCTCTTTTCATTCTAAATTCCAAATGTCATATATTTACTTTAAACATACTCTTTACACTTACATTTAAATTTAGAATATGTTTTCCTGGAGTGCTATTTTGTGTCAGTACACTATAGTGGTTTGAGTCACATGATCAAAATAATTTGACAGATCCCATAGGAAAATATCAACTGAATGGTACCTGTGTTTTGACAAGTGTATCGTGGTAACTGTAGTAGTCAAACTTAAAAATATTACCTCAGCTGCAGAAGATCATCTGTAGATGAGACGAGCATGTCTTCATTAATGCCTGCCTTCAGGTTAGATGTCAGTTTTGACTGAGGTATTGTTTGTGTTGGCTGGCACCCACATGTGAAGTAATGTAAAGTCTCTCAGAAACTTGTCAGCTAGAGAAAAGAGCTTGCACTTGCAGGTCTGTAGTTCTTTGTGTAGATCAGTGATCAAAGCCTTAAAGGTAAAGTGTGTGCTTAGATGTTAAAATAATTTCTTCCATTGTAGTTTATGTAGAGACAATTGTAACTGCTATTTGTACACTGTAAGTAGAAAAAATAAAAGAAGATAGAGGAAAATATACTGGTAATTTTCTGCCAGATCCATTAGGGTTATGGGCATTTCCTTTAATCATAAAACACAACACAAGAGAGCTCCAAGATATAAATGTAGAATTGTAATAAATACTTGCAGATGCGAGGAAAAAAGTCGGACTTTACTTTAAAAAATCTATATTTTATATTCCACTGCAGAAAAAAAAAAACAGAATTCAGAGGAAAAAAAGTCTAAACTGCGAGAGAAACTCATCTAAAAGTTAGAATTCTGAGTTATCTTGCAATGCTGGATTTATATATTGGAATTTTGAGATTATATCAATAAAGTGTGAGGCAAAAAGTTTTTTCTCAAATTATGAGATAAAAAAAGTTGGATTTATATACAGTAGAGATCAAATTTAGAGAGCAATATACAATTTTCTAAATGTAAAAAGGTCCCTGTTTAGTCCTATTTGAATTTATCCTAACAGGAGTAGAAGCAAGAGTAGAAGCTTTTTAAGCATATTTCATAAATTAATTGTATTCTGAAGCACAGTATAAAAAACTTAAATGAAATATTTGAAAAACAACTCTGATCAAAATTAGAGAACCCTTACAGATACCTCCAAGTTATTGGTGTTAATCTGGCACCTGGTGCTAACTATGGCATATATAGAAAAATCAAACACATGTTAAAAACAATACTGCAGCAGTACCTCCCTCACTACTGATTAATAGTAGTAGACCTAGTAAAACCAAAATTAAATTAAATAAAAAAATGGATATAATTATATATATATATATATATATATATATACATTACATATATAAAATATAATAAAATAAAATATATACTCTAATCAAAATTAGAGAACACATAAATACCTCCAAATTACTGTATTGGTGTTAATCTAGCACCTGGTGCTAATTTCCAATGACAAACCCTATTAAACTGGCAACATTCCTCCAGTTTTTACTGAGATTGCAAGATGGTGGGCTGTTCTAAGGTGACTGAAACCCTGCGACAGGAGGTTGTCCAGATGAAGGCCAAAGGGATGACCCTTTCAGCCATTGCAAGAGAAGCTGGTCATTCCAAATCTGTGATTTCTCGAATACTGCAGGATTACAATGACACTAATTCATTCAAGTCCCGCAAAAAGGCTCGTCATCCATGTAAGACAAATGCACGAGAACACAGGATAATGTAGAGACTCAGTGGGTAATCGGTTCAACGCTGCAGCTGGAATTGCTCGCCAGTTCAGGGATGAACAGGGTATGGATCTGTCTCGGTATGTTTAATAGAAGTCGGACTGAAAGCCCACTCTGCAGTGACCAAGCCTCTCATCAGCAGAAAGAATCACAAGCCTAGGCTCACCTTTGCTGAGGAGCATGTTGTGTGGAAAAAGGAGAACCAGTCCAAAGTTTACTTTAGTGATGAGAGCAAGTTGAATTTATTTGGGTCCGATGGGAAACATAATGTTCATCGTCAAACTGGGGAAAGACTGAACCCCGAGTGTATAAAGAAGTTAGTGAAATGTGGAGGAGAAGGTGTCCTGGTTTGGGGGAAGTTTTCTGCAGCAGGAGTTGGACAACGTTATGGCTAAGAAACCCACTTAAGTCACCGAACTGTGGAAGAAGAGTGGACCAAGATCACACCAATGCAGTGTGAGAGACTAGTGATGTACTGTGGCCACAGATGTGCTGAAGTCATTCAAAGCAAGGGCCTCTATTTTCCTTCTAATTTTTGACAGCTGTAACTCTCCAAAACAGGTGTTGTACAGTAATCTTCTTTTGTGCTACAGTGGTTACTGTTCTCTAATTTTGATCACTGTGTTTTATACAACATAAAGGTTTTTGTTGAAATGCTTTGGTTATATTGTCAAACATGTTAGTAGAAGAGTGGTATACTCGCAGCTAATATTCTTTCAAATTTTGAGCGATGAAGATTAACAATATTCAATATTTCAGAGAAATCATTTATGTTCTCTAATTTTGATCTCCACTGTCAATGAGTCATTCTACAGAATTGGTCTAAACTCAGAGTTGGAAGCGTCTTAAAAAATTTATTTTTTTTCAAAAAAATTATGTGTGCAAATTGTATAATATCCAAAGTAAAAATTTATAGTAATTGTATTTTCATTAAAAAAAATTCACAAAACGTTTTGAAATATTTGTCCTCTCCCCAAATTTACAGTAATAATGAATTAATTAGAAGGGTTAAAAAACAAACAAACAAAAAAAAACAATAATAATATATATATATATATATATATATATATTTTATTAGAACATTTCTGAGGTAAATAAAAAAACAATTAAATTTTTAACAATATTTCAAGTGTAATTTAAGAGATTTGTTGTATGTTGAATAAATTTTTCTTTGTAAAAGGCAGAAAGTTGATCATACTGATTTCAGAGTTAAGGATTTATTATTTTGAATATTGAACCAAAAACTATCATAACATCTTAGCTGATAATTCAGTATACTTTATTTTTGACAAAACATCTCATGTTTCGGTAGTGACTGCACATTTTCGGTAGTGACAGTAATGCTTTTGTAGCGACCACATCACATTACACAATTTTAACTTGCATACTAAAACACTACTAAAACGTACTAAAAAAAATTATAAAAAATAACATTTTGTTTATTTCCCCCAAATATGAGGATTACGTTTTCCTAATTTTGTGGGATAACACGCCCCCCGCGCCAAAAAAAAGGGAAAAAAGGAAGAGAGATGTCACTACCGAAACTCCACCAAATGTTTCAGTAGTGACTGTTTTGGTAGTGACAATTTTAGATACTTTTGAACCTAGCTCAAAAATGCTAATCAGCACATGGTTAGCTAGTACAGTTCTGAACAGTGGTGTACATATAAAAACTATATGTGGTATAACACTGAAAAAAAGTGTGCTTAATTGTAGAAAAAAGGTGTTCGGTAGTGATGTTCCTTAAAGTTACACATAGATTTTTCGGACTTTTGAATACATTTACCTCGAAATGATGGAGCCTATCTACTCACCATGTAGCTATGAGAGAGAGTGACACATAAATATTTCATGATCATAAATGTAGGGGTATAGTTAAAATCAGTCTCGGCCAATGGACTAAAACATACACTGTATCTGTAGTGACATGAAAATGCTGGACACATTTTATTTAAAAAAAAATCATAATTTACAAAGAAAATATAAAAGAAAAAATTTTTTGAAATAAAAAAATATTTCAATATAATTTTCATAAGTTGAAATTTAGGGGTTAGGGTTCGGGACAGCCACCTCCCAATTGAAAGTAGGCTACCCAATAAATGATGATTATATATATTAAGCTTACTAATAATTTAATTATTATTTTGTGGCTTCTCAATAGATAATAGAAGGATCTTAGTTACACGTGGTCTGCGGTTGTGAGGCCGGTTGGATGTACTGCCACAACGTGAACTACAGAGTAGATGAGTTTAGCTACTTTGGCTTTATGGCATTTATTGTCCCCAACAACCTCTGTACTCCCATTTAGCCACTTGTAACTACTACCTGTTAAGATGCGCAAAAGCTTTTGTTGTTGTGGAATAAAATATCTTGAGCTTGTACTAAACCACATAACTTATGCCATTAAAAAAAAAAAAAAGATTTTGGGAAGATGGAACAGGAAGTGTAAAAATGCTAACTCACTCACTGCTACTGTGCAGAAATGTAAAAGAATGGTGACAATGAGTTCGTGGCATTCATCCTTTGAGAATTCCAAACAGCAGGGGGAGCCACATAACAGCATTTTAAATCATAATGGATTATATTTTCCTGAAGGGGCAATAGTCTGGAAGCAAGTTTTCACACAGTACTATCATTTACAGTGTTTAAATCGAGTGATTACATCATAAACTTTCAAAATCACTTGTTTTAAGCACAACCTTATACCTTGCATTTTTTTTATTAATATGAGTCACACAGCTCATCTTATATGAGTCACACAGCTCCTTATAAGTGATAATCAGACCTTCTTTGTTGAGTGTATCAACGCATGTGTCATAGCAATACGAGAGAATACTTGGCTTTGATGAGGTTCAGTCTTAGACTGATGTTTTTGCATGTGACATGACTGGTTGGGGCAGAAAAGCTGGCGGTTGAGACACAGATAAAGCGCATGCAGACAGCAGGGTGAAAGCTTGAGTGACAGAACCTCCTCATTCCTGCTGGGGTGATCCCTGAACAAACAACCAGCGCTTTGCTTCAGGCAACTGCCTGCTCTACACTTCTGTTTGCCACATACAAACCAGTGTAGCTGTGATTTTAAACCAAACATGATAAGCTCGTAATTATGACGAATGTATTGAGCGTACTGCATTTTTTAGCCTGACTGATGGATGGAGGAATTTACGATATGTTTTTACTCCTTCACAAATTCCTTTAACCAAAATGTTCAAACAAGAGCTAACAGGAATGCAATGCTGGCTATAAAAAAAAAAACAGGAAGTGTTTGGTTAGTAAGTTCAGACAGGACTATTTTTGGTTGCATTTTGCTATGCAGATAACGGTATTTGTTTTTGGTTTTGATTTTTTGAAATTCTGGTTTCTACAGAAGAGACCTGATGGCACAACTTGAAGGACAGCTGATGGCAGTTTCTTCTTATGCAATATTCATGACCAGATTCATTCTTATTATTTGGAATTAATTCCAAGCCTGTGAAAAAGAAGTGCCCTTAACTATATTGAATGTGCACTTGTAGTGCACTCCAAATATTAATATAATATTAATGAGAAAAGGCTACGTAAAGGTAAAGCACACTTTCATTAACACAATTAAGAACACTTCATATTAATGACAAAAAAGTTTTACTTTAAAGTACATTTTAAATTATTATGTTTAGTGTGTTCATGCCTTAAAGAATTACACTTATTTTGATGTGTTGACATATTAAAGCACATGAGAAGTACTTGATTATAATTTTTGTCTTATTATGTTTATATTTTAAATGTACTAAATCGCAACTTCATTATTACAAATGCACAAATATACAAATATATTTAAATACATGACACAAGTTTCAATATACATTAAAGTATTTATTAAATATTTATAAATATTTTAGATTATCATAAATGCTTGTAAGTACATTTTAACCATATTTCAAAGAGAATAGAAGTAATTATGAAATTACATATAAAATGTACTTAAGTCCTACTTTAGTGGGTGAAAAACCCCCAGGTTCAACTAATTTAATATAACTGTAATATAAATTTGCATTTGAAACTATTATGTATTTCTATTTAATTGCAATTAACATGCAGCTAAGTGTCAAAAGACATTCAATTCAGTTTGAACTTAAGCATATTCTTTCATTATTATTTCCATAATATGCAATCTTTTTAGAGTGTGCTAAAACTTGAAAACCAGTTTTATGTGAGCAATGACAACTTACACCTGTTGCACTTACAGTCTCTAGGCAATACAGGATGTGCGCTACTGTACACTGTAAAAAATGACCGTGAATTTAACGGTAAAAGACTGTAAAAAGGCTACAGTAAAAACCTGTTAAATGGTTAATGGTAAATTCCCCTACTATATACGGTGAAAAACTGTATTGGACATTACATGTATTGGACATTCATTTTACAGTAGTATACCATTTTTGGAAGTGAAAAAGACTGTATAATTTACAGTGAATAACTGTATATTGACATTCCCAGAATTCCCTGCGTTACATTTCAAATTTGATGTTTTTTTGTTGAAATAACTATGTTTCTTAGTTTTTTCTTATCAGTTTTGTATATTAGGGTTGTGTGTTACACCTAATGTTGTTAAATGAATGTTTATTGCATTATTTCAGTTTCATGTGTGTTACCATGATGGTGTTTAGCGTTTGTGTGAATGACACTGTGCACCTTCTATATATGTTATTATTTAAAAGCTGCTTGTGATGGGCTTTGGTCCATCATGTGATTTTCTCATCACCACCTGCATTTGGTGGTTATCAGTGTATTACAAAGGTACAAAACAGAATTCAGTACTTCAATAGGTTGGTATATTAACATTATATAAGTAAATGAAATTACGGTATTTAACTGTAAATTTAAATTAAAACCGTAAAACCGAAAACGTTGCTACCGTATTTTTTACGGTAAAATTCCAGCAACCACAGCTGCCGGTTTTTTACCGTAAATAAGTGTATTATTAAAATTTTACTGTAAATTTTATGGATTTTTTTTTACAGTGTAGGCTCCCCTCAGATGTGGAAGTGGTGCTATATGGTTTTTGAACATTGGTTCAATAATCTATGACAGTGACTCGACTGTGTGGCTTTCGCTGTGACCCAATGGTAGTCACTCAATCAGATGGACGAGCAGAGCGGATGAGCTGGAGATACTAGTTCTCCATTAGAGGGAAGCGAGGGAGAGAACAAAAGGAGGCATGGCATGCTAGAAAGGTGAGTACATCTCTTCTGCACCAAATTAATTACTTTTCCCTTTTAAGAAGTGACAATGTCTCCACAGCTTGCTCTGTAATGAGGCATCAAAGCAACTCACTCACCACATTATGCGCAATAAAAGCCCCACTGTGGTCATTTTTTTTTAGGTGAGGGGCAAATCTGTATTCTGTAGGCGACTGCAAACGGTAAGTCTATAAACTGCATAGTGCATACTGAAAGATCCTATATACTCTTCCAGGGCTGCGTTTCCCAAAAGCACCGTAAGCTAAGTACATCATAGACCCATTGAAACCAATGGAGCTACGATCAATTTAGGCTTACGATGCTTTACTTAACGCAGCCCAGATCAGTTCAGTTCAAATTCAGTGGGGCTAATTTGAGCATCTTTGATGGTGAGATGATGAAATGGCAAACGGCAATCAGTTGCACAACATGCATCTTAAATAAGCAGAAAAGAGGAAATGCATTTTTTGACATCAAGATTGTTAAAATGCAGTTTTGCTGGTATTCCGCTCAGTTTGAGTGTGTCTTGCCAGGGGACATGAGTGTGTTTATATGTGGAGGCAGTTGAGTGATGTCTCTTAAGTGTGGACAGATGTGTAGCGTAAGCATTGTTAGGGAGCATGAGAGTCTTTTCTATAGATGTCTAGTCTTTATGCAGACAAAATGTCCAAAACATCTCTTCCGATGTAGTAACAGCACAGTCCGTGTCCTCACAGACCGCACGCTGCCTCAGATAAATGCTGAAGACGTTCTGTGGAGCTGTGGTTAAGCTTGCATTTCGAGTCTCTTTAAATGCTGCCACTCTCCCTGTCTTGTTTTAAACTTCTTGTGTGCTCCAACAAGTTTCAGCAGCTTCAGAGGCCTTGTTGTTTTTCACAGTCCTATTGTTAGGGATTCAACATTCTGATACAGTTCTTCTCAAGTTCTAGTTGAATTCAATTCATGCATGTCCTTTGTGATCTCTTGTGATCAAAGATAAACGCTTTTATAAACCTAAAATACAAGTTAAAACGAATTTCAACCCAGTAGTGCAGAGTTATCGAATGTCTTCGTAACTTTTACCTCATTTTGTATTTTGACCCTGCAGGATTAGTGTAGGTTACAATATTAGAGAGATACATTATACATTTTGACCAACTTAATCATTTCCGTCCAGTGACTCCTCTTGCGGTTTCACCATTTCATAAATAATTAATAAAAATGAAGTCAGCTTAACCTTTAGCCCTTCGGCCAGTTTCCACTTCCTTCAGAACTGTGGACCGAGTTTTTGTGTGTGTGTCTTCCAGAGTGACAAGCCAGAAGTGAAGATCCAGGCCTTCTGTCACTGAGTAAGTCTCTGATCTGATCTCTTCCTGCAACGCAGTGGACAATACTTCCGACGCAACTCATTTACCTCTCATTCATTTGCATGTATCTGCATACTTGTAGCCTCACACAATCTCATATAAACGTTCAGTACATTTGTGTATAAACACAGAGACCCCGACAAGCACTCACACACACAAATACACACACACACACACACACACACACACGCACACACACACACACACACACACACACACACACACACACACACATGTTGTGTTTGCATATTTTATGGGGACATTCCATAGGCGTAATGGTTTTTATACTGTACAAACTGTATGTGCTATTGCCCTACACCAACCCTACCCCTAAACCTACCCCTTACAGGAAACTTTGTTTAAATTTTTACATTCAATTTTTAACCCAAAAGTTGGGTTAGTCCAAATTTGACCCAAAGTTGGGTTGAAATAACTCAGCATTTTTTAGTGTGTAACAATCCCTTAGAAGCACTTTCAGGAAATATCTAAATGAGCAGAATTACATTCTGTACGAAATTCCATGATGCGATTTTTCAATGCTGAAGCAGCATATTTGTAAACATTCTCCTATAGGGCTGGTTTATCAGATCTGCAATAGCTTGCTCGCAGTCAGATTTGATTTGAATCGTTGTCTTGACAGATCGGGAGACAAGACTGAAAGAGTGCCGGCTTGTCTGCGGTTCTGTTTACTCTCAGCGCTGCATCCTGGGTCCTCTGACTTATCACGGCTCTTCAATTGTTTTATCTGTTTGTCTAATGTGTGTAATGACACGCTCGTTGGAAAGCGTTAAGATTGGGAGATAATTGAATTGGTTTAGTTTACGATATTACAGTGAATTGCAGCGTCTTGCTTAACTTTTTTAAGGTTGTCACTCTGTTTAGTCGATTTGACATTTTAAATCTTAAAATAAAATCGCGTTGAATAGCTATTATTTATTCGTAAAGTAAACATTTTTACTCTCAAATTTCTGAAAGCCACAGCAGCATATCATGGGCCATAGAAAAATGTAAAACAGAACAATCACTAATTTAGGAACTTGTTCTTTATATCTGTATGTTTTTGTTTTATTCTATAACTTAAAAACAAACGAAAAATGGAAAAAGCGACAATAATTGTTTTTTCAAGCGGCCTAAAACGTTTCATATAGGCTAGGCTAGTAGCCTAATATCTAAACCTGTCCTTCTTTCTTTCTTTACTTGCTATTCTAAAATATTTAATATGATCGAATCAGCTGACTATACTGGGTTATAACAACGAAACAAAATTTACGGATCGAATCAGATGAAAAATAACTAAACACAACGAACATATTTACTTTGTACAGTAAACCGTGCGATTGCTATAGTTAATATAACTGCAAGAGTTAACATGCCTGCAACCTAAACGAGCTGACAGACCATTTCTTTTAAAATGGTCTTTTTGTTTCTTATGTAAAAATAAATAAATAAATAAAAAAGTCCACACACGTTGGACTAATATAGCCTAAATACCTATAGCCTACGAATGAATAAATAATGAAATAAATAAATACATTTGAAAACCTAGCTTAGTTAATGACTTAATATTTTACTTAATATTTTAAGGTTAAATAGCCTATAGCCTACTGCCAAACATTTTGTGTTGTATATTATGATGTTCAAAGTGTTGTTCACTGGACATTTTACAACTCATTGAGGAAATCAAATCATGAAAAATACAGTAGTAAAAAAATATAAATTATTTTAAAATGGATCTATATATAGGCTACATCAAAGATTGTCACATTTTAACTCACAGACACCAGTGGTGTTTTTATTTTCGTTTAATTTATATGTTAAATCATTTGTCTGGGATCCGCCACAATCAACACATTTCACGATAAAAGCCATATTTGGCATAATGTAGTTTTCCCAAAAAAAAAAAAAAAAAATCTCTTTCAAGCTAAATGTTATTAAATATTTAGTCTTTATTTGGTGTTGTTTGTTGTGTAAACCACAGATATAAAAACAGAAATATATATAAAATCAGACAACAATTTATGGGATATGACCGTGCCATTCGGTTAAATAGTCTTAATCCGAAATCTTCTCTTTTAGGACTGATGCCATGGTCTCACCAAGTCCTGATCCCATCAACTCCTCCCGTCGTCAAATTCATATCCACAAAGTGGTTGGGTATTTGATTTGTGTTGGCAAACGGTGGTACAGGAGTGAGGTTACAGTGGTATGGGTTGTTTCCATAACTGTTGTAATAGTTATTGTAGGGATATGACACAGTGACATTGTACGGAGCTCCATGACAGGGTTTGCCGTCTCGCACCAGCACGGGCACCGCCACCCTCCGCGGGCCGGCCAGCTCCAGACTTTTATCCTGGCGCTGTCTCTTACACTTGTACCTCCGGTTCTGGAACCATATTTTGACCTGTGTTGAGGTGAGCTTCAGCACGTGAGCCAGGTGGTCTCGCTCGGGTGCTGACAGGTATCTCTGCTGCTTGAAGCGTCTTTCCAGCTCAAACACTTGAGTCTGAGAGAAGAGCACTCGAGGTTTCCTGCGCAGCCTCTGCTTTGCTTTCTCCCCCGGTGTTTCCTCTTTTGTACCATTATAACCGGAATCGTCAAATGGACACATACCTATTTGGAAAAAATACAATAAATAAATGAAGAGTTCAGATGCAAAAGCTTCTAAGTGCCATCTGCGAGTTTCTTCTAAAATGAGCATTTTTTCTCAGGCTCTCATGTGTAGGTTCAGTAATTTCACTTTAATGGCAATGAATAGGTTCTTGTCATTGCCATTAAAGTGAAATTACTTAACATAAACATAGGAGCCTGAGGGGGGAAAAAATGCTCATTGTAGAAGAGGCTTTTGCATCTGAGCTCTTCAAATGTATGCTTATAAATGCGGTATGAAATTGCATTGAATTAAGGGGATTAATAAATACAACATTATTATTAATACTAATTATTAATAAGTCTATTAGCCTATTTTTGTTGTTAACACTAGTAGGCTACTACTATGACATATAGGCCTATACTAACATCTAATTGAATGTCTAATATCGTTTTGTGGATTTAGAATTTAGCAGTCAACTTGAAATGCAAAAACATGCTCATGCAAAATGTAAATGGCGTGTAAAATAAAATCACGAGGTTACAGCACAATTTGTGTTTGTTATATTACATATTATAGAACTAATTTGGTTTTACAGCCAATGATAACATCATATCACATTATATTTATGAAATAATACAATGTGTTCTTCGGTTCTTGTCAGGACCTTATTAGTGAAGAACCTTCTTATCAGGAACCACTGATGGTTACTTAGTTGTTTTTATCCTTTAGAAATAAGATTTTAAAAAATACAATGTAAGATGTTTCTCATATCAGTGTATTGGTTTCTTTAAGATGCACTACATATGCATCAATTAATGTTTAAAAAAGAGAATAAATGTTCGTTGTGGAACTTTAGAATTGAGTGTCAGACTGTAAAAACGTTTTGGGTTGTAACAAAAACACTTGGATGGTTTAACGCAAAGGATTTAAAAATAGCAGTATTAACTATAAATATCCTACCTGTTTCTTCGCTCGGATCCATCTCCTCCTCCGTTGGAGATCCGCATGAGCTTCTGACGATGTCAAAGTCGTCTGAATTGAGGGCGCATTTCACCTGTTCCCCTGCGATCACGCTGTGTTTCTCGGGGCTGTAGAGGAGACCCAGGCTCCGGCTCAGTGTGCTCTGCATGCACTGAAGCTGAAGCGACTGCAGTGGGACAGTGTCCTGCTCAACACCCATGAATCCGTTGGGGTTCAGAGCATGTTGCTGTTCCAGTTTGAGGATGTCCTTTACCGAAAACGGAGTTGAGGTTACAGGACTCGGAAGCATCGCTGCGGTGGGTGCTTGAAGAAGGGTTCTTCGGTTCACCTTGTCAAATTCAAAGCAACATCAGTTGACTTCGTTCCTACAGATGTCCTCAGGTAAATTCTCCTTAACGTATCGCCTATATATCTGTTTGACCTATAGGCTATATATATATATATGTGTATCTCCTCGTGGAAGCAGCACTAGATCTTCCTCTTTCCGCTGCTGGTAGACGCTGGTGAAGGTGTGGAGAGAGCGCTCTTATCTAATAGAGAGCGTCCTTATCTCAGATTGACCCCTCCCATTCTGTGCCTCCCATCATCACCTGTCCCAACACACAGCAGTGTTAGGTTGTTTAATAAAGGCCTCCAAATCAAGGCAGTTGTGATTGAAATGTCATTTATCAATATGCAATTTCAAGTTGAGTTGGAGTTGCACACATTTGTCACGTAACCTAAAATCTAGACTTAGTACTTCAGTTTATAACATTTAAATTAAATGGTTTGAATCAAGTCAAAAATCGTATTTAACAGGACTAAGCCTGACTACATTGGGTTACAAAAACGAAGGTGATTTATTAAGGGCTATTTTAAGTGGAAATGAATAGTTCAAGTGTGTCAATTCATCTGGAATAGCCTACTAAAGCATTAAGATGGTTTGGCTTGGAGCCTAACGTGACCATAAGATCTGAAACAACATTACTTTTGGATTTTATAGTTGTTATTGTGAGCCATTTATGTTAGAGGTAACTCAATGTTAGCCTACTACTAAAAATGGTAAAAACGTCATGTGGTAACATCAAAATTAATTGATTTATTTGAATGAAAATGACATTTAACATTACTAAATCAACCTAAATATATTAGGTTACACCAACAAATCTAAATCTAAGGTAAGATCAGGTAAAATAATTTCAAAATAATTTAATGTAACAATTGCATTTAATAACTAGGCCCAGTATTTTGTTTCTAATGCATTTCGATAGCCTTATTTGAGAAATTGAACGGTACTAATTGACCTATTACCATATTTAATTGCCATGGCATTTAAAATATGCTCACAACTTTCGCTATGGCTACAAATCAATCACCAAGAAAAATCTCATCTAAAAAAAAAAAAATCTAAATATCACAAAAGAGAACCACTGGAAATTCAGTGTTTTCAAACCCTAAACATAATATTTAAATGATGAAATAACAATAATTCAAATTAGCAGTAAGTTGCAACAATGTATTTATTAATCATTGAAAATAAAAATTATTACGAACAGCTTATTTATATACACATTTATCTGTTGTATTTAAGACGTGCAAGGAAAGATATGTGGTTAAATATTTACTCAAAAGTTTTATATTATGCCAACAGTGTTTTTGAATATGACTTTAGAATCTTAATATTAGATATTCCTTGTATATGCTCCTAATTGCTGCAGTCTGCAGGTAACCTACGGCTTCCTCCATTCATCTTCGTGAAATCAGGGATACATTGGTTTGTGCTTGGGTGAAGCAAAGTGGATGTCCGAAAAGGTGACGCCGTCACTGACATCCAACAGGCCTATTAGTGTACACAGGCCACAACAAACAGAAACCCTACACCTGATGTAGTCTCTGGCGCCAGCCTGCAATGCTTGACTGAGGTTCAGACGCACAGGAAGAGCCTCGCGACCACCGGATTACACTTCAGCTGTCCGTCCATTACCTGCCTTCATGACAGAAACCACAGCACTGGCTCTCCTTTATTCTTTTATGTGCAGTATAGGCCTATACAAACTATATATTTTTGCGTATATTTGAGCATATCGTGTTTCAAGTTAATTATTGATTTACTTATAGCCTACATATTTGTCGGGTTTATGTCAAATTGAGATTTGAAAGGTCGCCTCAGGTCATTAGAATCAAAAAGTTTTTGTAATATAGCCGTCAGGAATGGGTTCCCCTCGTTTAAAACAAAAATAAAAACACTTTTTTTTTTGTCAAAGAAGTGAAATGTTCTTTATTGTAGATCTGAAGAACATATAAAATAATGGAAATCTCATCGCCACGTCGCTGTAATACACATCTGCCACCCTAATGCGAAATATATCTACAGTGTATAAAGTAGTTTCTGTCATCAACTATCAAACTGAAGTTTGCGCCATGCATATGTGACCGAAGTAGACTTTAGCATACTTTAGCAAAAATAGTTATTACTGAAATAATATAGTACTTAAGTGTGAACTAATGTTTTCGGACACTTGCATGTTCAATGTTATTTGCAATTAAACAGAAATTTGTTATAGTTTCAATTTATATTAAATGCAAGTAGTTGAACGTACACTCTAAAAAATGCTGGGTTAAATACAACCCAGTGCTGGGTAAAATAGGGACAAACCCAGCAATTGGGTTGTTTTGACCCAGCGGTTGGGTTAAATGTTTAAATGTTAAATGTTTAACCCAACCTTCTAGGTAGTAACCCAACCGCAGTGTTTGTCCCTATTTTACCCAGCACTGGGTTGTATTTAACCCAGCATTTTTTTGAGTGTAAGAATGCTTTTTCATCCACTTAAGAAGGACTTACATATACATATTTATTTTTAATTTCATATTTCATTACTTCGACACTCTAAAAAAAATGCTGGGTTGCTTCAACCCAACTTTAAGTCAAATATGGACTAACCCAACTTTTGGGTTAAAAATTTACTGTAAAAATGTAACCCAACAGCTGGGTTAGTCCATATTTGACCCAAAGTTGGCTTGAATAAATGTTTAACCCAACCTTCTAGGTAGTAACCCAACCGCAGTGTTTGTCCCTATTTTACCCAGCACTGGGTTGTATTTAACCCAGCATTTTTTTGAGTGTAAGAATGCTTTTTCATCCACTTAAGAAGGACTTACATATACATATTTATTTTTAATTTCATATTTCATTACTTCGACACTCTAAAAAAAATGCTGGGTTGCTTCAACCCAACTTTAAGTCAAATATGGACTAACCCAACTTTTGGGGTAAAAATTTACTGTAAAAATGTAACCCAACAGCTGGGTTAGTCCATATTTGACCCAAAGTTGGGTTTGAAGTATGGTTAAAGTGTAACAGCTGAATGCACTGACAAACATTTATGGCAAACTAAAATGTATTTTAATGTAATTTCTACTGAAACTTGTATTTAATTTAAATATATGTGGAATTACACATAGGTATGGATGAAGTTGTAGTTTAGTACATTTAAAACACTTTAATATCAAATAACACGCTACACTCTAAAAAATGCTGGGTTAAATACAACCCAGTGCTGGGTA
>NW_015552577.1:56960-70389 GCF_001515605.1 Sinocyclocheilus anshuiensis
GGGTTGTATTTAACCCAGCATTTTTTAGAGTGTACAGTTAAAATTAATCAAGTAGCCTACTTTACACGTTAGTCAACACATTAAAATAAGTGTACTTCTTTAAAGAATGACAAAATATTATTAAACAATGATTTAAAATGTACTTTCGATTGAAACTTTATGTTATATGAAGGTACAGTCTTTTAAAAAATGTGCTTTTAAGATTTGAGGAACACAACAAATGCATATTCAATACAGTTAAGCGCACCTCGTTTTCGCCGTGATGACAAGACGTGTGTGCGTAGCCTGCATGAGACACTGCGTTTGTATTTACGTACAAATAGCAACAAAATGCCACACAATATTTATGCCTATTTAGAGGAGATTGGGGCAGTTTGTCACTCTGCGAAGTTGTGTGACAAGGGCTAAATCTCAGAATTAGGGACTGAGTCCAAGTTAAACATCTACTTCAAATCCCTCTTTATATATTATTTTCACCATACTGAAATATATTCTAATAGTTGTTGGGTAAATAAAAGAAGAGAACACAATAAACCGCACTTGACAACTGTAAACTAATAGGCTAAGGATTGTATTTGAAAGATGTAACTTGAAGATTAATCGCAGGAATATTTTTCATAAATGGCAGGTCGGGGTAAGTTGTCACACTTGTTTGTCATATTTTTTATACAGTTCATTCATTACAGTATTATTTTTTTGGCCCAAAACAATGGTTTCTTATTTTCGTTATATTTATATATTTATAAATATATATTTATTTATACTTATATTTCGTTTATTACTATTTTCGTATTACTGTTTATTTGTTCACTTTTTCTAAAAAGCATTTCATGCAGGCAATTTAATATTTACAAAAACCAAAAACAAAAAAACGGTTACACTTAATTTTGATAGTCCGCTTTAGACATTCTACTAACTATATTGAACTTTGCAACTACATGTCAATTAATTGTCATTAATTTGCAACTACATACTGTATCTACTAACTCTCAAAGTAGACTGTTAGGTTCGGTTTAGGGTTAGTAGAATAGGTTGACATATACTTGCACAATTTCTCATAGTATGTTGTATGTTGTGGACCCATCAAAATAAAGTGTTAGAAGATACTAAGCAGACAGCCTACGAATACTCTAATGACTGCTATTGACACGTAGTTGCAAAGTTATTTACTATTGCATATATGTAGTATAGAAATAGTGTATCATCTAACCCCGATTTTCCCATTACCTATCGACTCAATATATCATATCGAATTATAAGATAGTATGGAACAATTCAGGTAATATTAAATTTAATTTAAAATTAAAAGTAATCAAATATGAAATAACAAATATGAACTTTTACTGTATGCAGCTACTGTGTATGCAAACTGTACAATCATGCTTAACACTATTTTAGAGCATTTGAGTTAAGGCTTTTAGAAAAAAAGTGAGAACAAAATCCTCAGTGTTACGCTTTTAACTATAGGGTGTATAGATTGGTGTAACCAGTAGGACCAGGAGCTTTGATCCTGTCACTCACTGATGAGGTAATGACTATAATTGCGCATCTGTGTCCTGGGAAGGCAGAGTGTTCATGGGTTCCGCAAAGTTGGGGCCCCAGCATTCATAAAACTCAACGAATCCTTTGGCCTCTGAGCGAAGCTTATGGGCTCCATCTCGCTGCGATTGACGGCAATGTAACGTAAGACGGTAGTTAAGTAATAACCGTAATTAATCATAATGTAAAAAAGAGCGCTGATGGCTACTGAAAGGGGACACTCGCCTCCGAGCCTTTTCTTTAAACAGCTAGTCACCGGAGAACTCCATCAAAACGTTACTCGAGAATCAGTTGGTGTGCACCTCTGAAACCTGTAACCTCACACAGTGACGGACTCCCGGTGAAGTGTATTTTGATTGACAGTCCTGGATGAAGAGGGCTTACACCAGGCACGGAAACTGTAAGGGTTTGTTTCAGCCGGGCAATTAGTAGCCTAAATATATATAGCCTATATATTTGTGTTGGTGCCTATTTGTGGCTTAGTTAATGTGAGACATTTAACCTATATATGTACAACCAAGTGTGCATATCACACTTCACTGAATGTTGCAACTATGTTTTTCACACTTGACTAAATATTGCGGTTCGTCCTACACTCTAAAAAATGCTGGGTTAAATACAACCCAGTGCTGGGTAAATAACAGTTACTGCATTAGTCACACTCTATATGGTGAAGTAAGACCGTTTTATTTCAAATAATTATTGAAAAAAGGCCAGAGAGCATTCAACGTATTTTTTAAAATGTATTCCTGCTACAATCAAGGAAAACTAAAGCACTACTAAATTCCTGACATGTGAACGTAAACAGTTCAACTGTTTCTGAAGAGAGAGTACTGTAGTTTAAATAACAATTGGTATGTTCTTTATTGTATTAAAGTGACCTCCATAATTTGTGTATACATATATGCCTATACTTCTGGTAATTTATTGTGTAGGCTATGCCTGAGAATTTCAATCAACTCTATTAAAGGGATAATTCACCCTAAAATGAAACTTCTGTTATCATTTACTCAGCCTAATGTAATTGCACTGTTCTGATGACTTATATGGATAAAAAAAAAAAAAAAACACTGTTTGACAGAAGTAAGTCATAAAAGTTTGGAGCAACATGGAGGTGAGTAAATAATTTCAGAATTTAAATTTTTGGGTGAACTATCCGTTTAATACATGGTCTAACGATTTAAAACAGGGAACATTCAAGTAACATTAATATAATACTTGTCCAAAGTTATCTGGTCTTTGATGTTCTCAAAACATTATGTATATATTCTTCGGAACGTTTTTTTTTTTTCCTGAAACGTTTTATTTGGACGTTTGTCTAACATTATTAAATGTTACTTGATTCAGAATGTTCAGAGGACATTCAAAAGTATCAATGTTTGAAAAATGATCAAATGGAATGTCCCTTTAATGTCCCTTTCATAACTTAATAAACAATAATAATAAACGTCTCAGGTTACTTATGTAACCATGGTTCCCTGAGTAGGGAACGAGACACTGCGTCCTCCAGCGGTCGCTATGGGGAACGCCTCGTCGTGACCCGTGTCTGAAGCATACATTGAAAAAACACCAACTCGTTGGCCGGCGACAGCCATGACGTCACTACTGGTGCGACTATAGTATAAATAGGCGCCGGGAGCACACATCATTCACTTCTTCATCTGAAGCTTGCGTCCGCAGCATGGCAAGAAACCTAGAGGATGCAGCGTCTCGTTCCCTACTCAGGGAACCATGGTTACATAAGTAACCTGAGACGTTCCCTTTCATGGGAACTTCGAACTGCGTCTTCTAGGGGTCGCTATGGGGAACGGTATACCCACGCCACCATGCTGAGGGGCCTAGAGGACGCAGTTCGAAGTTCCCATGAAAGGGAACTTAATATTAGCAAAACGTTCTTAGTAGCCTACATATTTGGTTAGCTGGGTACAATGTGTGTTTTAGTGTAGACTATTGATATTTGTATTTTAATAACATAAACTATTGCCAGAATGCACTAGAAGGATTGAATGTGGTTTACTTGGAGAAAATGAAAACTATATCGTTTATATGCCAGTCCTTTTTATTTTTTATGGAAATCAATAGGAATCCATATTACTGTCATGTTGTGATTCTAGCCACTAGATGTCCCTGTAAGTCTCGTTAAACAACTCAAGACAGTTTCTGAATAAGTAGCACAGAACATTAATGCTTTAAATCTTGTTAACTGTAATCGCTCAGTCTTCAAATACGTTTGATTGATTATTATTTTCAACAAAATGTTGAACATAATTTATAAGACTAGTTATTTAATATTAAATAAATAAATAAATAAATAAAGAGAAATATTAAATGGGCTCTAAGCCACATTTCATAACCCAAAAAGCTTATTTTTTCTTCTTCATCATAAGTATATCTTGTCTTAGCAAATATAGCTGTGGAAAATATACACAAAATGTAATTTCAAATATTTATTAGGGATACTTATAAATATATAATATTGTACACTGCAGGTAATTTTAAGAGTTTAAAACACATTGATCACATAAAGGCTTTACTATGCTAGAGATACAAATGACAGGTGTAACATCTCTAGTCTCACGTGACTATATTCTGGAAACACAGGCGGAAGTCCGTCACAAAACTTAGTGAACACTGCCTCATGCTGGAGAGAAAGGCCGAGGACTCAAAATGCTCAAATACACTATTAGAAGCTCTAGAAGAAAATTAACTGACATTAGTAAAGAAGTGTAAGAGTCTACCCAAATGAGCAGTAATGTGCTGTTTACACCTAGTGAATCAATTGAATGATAGAAGGAATTCCACATTGTCATGAATTCCCCACCTCAATTACGAATTTGACTTCTTTTTTTTTTTGCCTCATCAGAAGGATGCTCCTTTTTACAGTCTAAAGTCTGCGTCATTACACTAGGACTTTTGCACCCATTCAAGCCAGGGAATGATCACCCCCCGCTGGCTGGACTAAAAGTAGCTGCAGCAGCAAGCTATATTTTCACAAATGGTCTCCCATCAGTGTACCGACCAGGCTCTGGCCTGCTTAGCTTTAGTGAGGAACCAGACTCTTCCTACTGCATGCAACAGCTACATTCGTTGCCTGTGCCTTAATAAAGCTGCTCTAATAGAGGGGTAGCACATTCTGAAAAGCTCAATACGTCCATCAGGATGCGCTACCAGCCTAAACAATTAGGTTAAATTCATGATTAAGGTGGGGAATTAATGACAACAGAATGTCAGGAGGCTAGTTTAATGCCTCATCTACAGGATGCTCCTTTTCACAGTCTGAAGTCCGCGTCATTACACTAGGACTTTTGCACCCATTCAAGTCAGGGAATGATCACCTCCTGCTGGCTGGACTAAAACTAGCTCCAGCAGCAAGCTACATTTTCACAAATGGTCTCCCACTAGTGTACTGACCAGGCTCTGGCCTGTTTAGCTTTAGTGAGGAACCAGACTTTTTTTTTTTTTTTTTTTAAAAAATTATTTCAACAACAAGTACAAAGAAAGATAACAACAACATTTAAAAGTCTTCTGGCAATAAGACTTCAAAACCAGTTAATGTTTTGACAATATAATAATTATTTTTCATAATACATTGTTAAAACGTTTCAATTTTCCCATTCATGTTAAAATAATCATATAAAGCTTTCAATTCAACCATCAGATTTTGTTTGTAAAATACGCTTATTGGAAGTTCTTTTTTCTTCTGTTTCATTATGTTCCTTCTTTTCCATATTGCATATCTCGCTACTGTTAACATTAAATTGAGAGCATACTTATTTTTTGACTTTCCATTAAAACCAAATAAAAACAAAATGTTCCATTCTTCCAAAAGTAGCTTTTCATCAAATAAAAAAATCACATACCATCTTTTTTTACATTTTTAGAAACCATCTAACTTTTTACATTTTAAAAACTGTAAGGTCCAAGCACTTGGCCCAAGGAAGATATCCAGTGGTGGCTGAAGGTTTCTTGCTTGTTCGGTCTTTTCAGCGCGCAAAATTATTCAATTTAAGTTTAATTCTAATCTGACTACATTTTATTATTTAATCTGACTCCATTTTAAAATGACCTCGAATTTAGATTGTCATACGAATTGGTTGCTTGACCATTTCTAATTATTATTATTCTGACATTTGATTATTCTATTTAACTCTTTACTTTATATTTACTCGTTCATTAGGAATCTATGTCGCTCAGGGTGCCTCACGTCGGCCGTTTTACGTTATTGCCAGAATGCACTAGAAGGATTGAATGTGGTTTACTTGGAGAAAATGAAAACTATATCGTTTATATGCCAGTCCTTTTTATTTTTTATGGAAATCAATAGGAATCCATATTACTGTCATGTTGTGATTCTAGCCACTAGATGTCCCTGTAAGTCTCGTTAAACAACTCAAGACAGTTTCTGAATAAGTAGCACAGAACATTAATGCTTTAAATCTTGTTAACTGTAATCGCTCAGTCTTCAAATACGTTTGATTGATTATTATTTTCAACAAAATGTTGAACATAATTTATAAGACTAGTTATTTAATATTAAATAAATAAATAAATAAATAAAGAGAAATATTAAATGGGCTCTAAGCCACATTTCATAACCCAAAAAGCTTATTTTTTCTTCTTCATCATAAGTATATCTTGTCTTAGCAAATATAGCTGTGGAAAATATACACAAAATGTAATTTCAAATATTTATTAGGGATACTTATAAATATATAATATTGTACACTGCAGGTAATTTTAAGAGTTTAAAACACATTGATCACATAAAGGCTTTACTATGCTAGAGATACAAATGACAGGTGTAACATCTCTAGTCTCACGTGACTATATTCTGGAAACACAGGCGGAAGTCCGTCACAAAACTTAGTGAACACTGCCTCATGCTGGAGAGAAAGGCCGAGGACTCAAAATGCTCAAATACACTATTAGAAGCTCTAGAAGAAAATTAACTGACATTAGTAAAGAAGTGTAAGAGTCTACCCAAATGAGCAGTAATGTGCTGTTTACACCTAGTGAATCAATTGAATGATAGAAGGAATTCCACATTGTCATGAATTCCCCACCTCAATTACGAATTTGACTTCTTTTTTTTTTTGCCTCATCAGAAGGATGCTCCTTTTTACAGTCTAAAGTCTGCGTCATTACACTAGGACTTTTGCACCCATTCAAGCCAGGGAATGATCACCCCCCGCTGGCTGGACTAAAAGTAGCTGCAGCAGCAAGCTATATTTTCACAAATGGTCTCCCATCAGTGTACCGACCAGGCTCTGGCCTGCTTAGCTTTAGTGAGGAACCAGACTCTTCCTACTGCATGCAACAGCTACATTCGTTGCCTGTGCCTTAATAAAGCTGCTCTAATAGAGGGGTAGCACATTCTGAAAAGCTCAATACGTCCATCAGGATGCGCTACCAGCCTAAACAATTAGGTTAAATTCATGATTAAGGTGGGGAATTAATGACAACAGAATGTCAGGAGGCTAGTTTAATGCCTCATCTACAGGATGCTCCTTTTCACAGTCTGAAGTCCGCGTCATTACACTAGGACTTTTGCACCCATTCAAGTCAGGGAATGATCACCTCCTGCTGGCTGGACTAAAACTAGCTCCAGCAGCAAGCTACATTTTCACAAATGGTCTCCCACTAGTGTACTGACCAGGCTCTGGCCTGTTTAGCTTTAGTGAGGAACCAGACTTTTTTTTTTTTTTTTTATTAAAAAATTACTTCACAACAAGTACAAAGAAAGATAACAACAACATTTAAAAGTCTTCTGGCAATAAGACTTCAAAACCAGTTAATGTTTTGACAATATAATAATTATTTTTCATAATACATTGTTAAAACGTTTCAATTTTCCCATTCATGTTAAAATAATCATATAAAGCTTTCAATTCAACCATCAGATTTTGTTTGTAAAATACGCTTATTGGAAGTTCTTTTTTCTTCTGTTTCATTATGTTCCTTCTTTTCCATATTGCATATCTCGCTACTGTTAACATTAAATTGAGAGCATACTTATTTTTTGACTTTCCATTAAAACCAAATAAAAACAAAATGTTCCATTCTTCCAAAAGTAGCTTTTCATCAAATAAAAAAATCACATACCATCTTTTTTTACATTTTTAGAAACCATCTAACTTTTTACATTTTAAAAACTGTAAGGTCCAAGCACTTGGCCCAAGGAAGATATCCAGTGGTGGCTGAAGGTTTCTTGCTTGTTCGGTCTTTTCAGCGCGCAAAATTATTCAATTTAAGTTTAATTCTAATCTGACTACATTTTATTATTTAATCTGACTCCATTTTAAAATGACCTCGAATTTAGATTGTCATACGAATTGGTTGCTTGACCATTTCTAATTATTATTATTCTGACATTTGATTATTCTATTTAACTCTTTATTCTATTTATTCTTTAATATTATTGTACTCGTTCATTCGGGCGCTCATGTCGCTCAAAAATATCGCTTCGGCCATTAACGTGTCTTATGGTCACATTCTTGTCAGTCTTAGTTATTAGACAGAGGTAATTGGCTAATACTTTAGACGGCCGCTCCTATGCGTGCTCTTTCTAAAAGTACTTTTAATTAGCCCCCATAGATTTGTACACACTTGAATAAACCAACATTATTTCTAGTCAGAGGTCACGACCACTACTATAGATATATAAGCCAACCAACATTACTTTCCCTGATAGTAGTTTTGGTATGGCCATGCCATGGTTTCCCCATGTACACTTAGCTAGAGTAATATTACAATAAACAGAGGTTAGGCTCACCCTATTTAGGTTGGTCGAACAACATCCAGTTGACCTAAACGGAAATACCCTATAAGCCCTTACAATCTAAGTACACTTGAACTAATACCAAGTGTTAGCCGGATCTCTAAAGATACAGTTGGTGTGCCCTATGCTCCATCTCACCTGAATTTTAGCCCGTTACTAACCTGACGCAGGAAATGCGGTAACAAGGATACAACGTAATCTACTAGAGTAAATAATGACAGATAATTTTACATGTAAAATATTACAGAGTAAAACAGAATAAAATCAAATGTAACAATTTATTATCAGTCAGGTAAATATGTATTATGCCAATTACATAGCCAATTCAAAGATATCAAATCAATACAAAACATCAAATTCTCAAAGATGAATCTCAGAGTAAGATGCATACCTGACTTTTAGAAAAACACATAGTATGAAGTGTGTGGACACACTTCATACTATCGGCTCATTCTGGCTGCAGAATCGCCCCGACCCTTTTGCTGCAATCCTTTAAATACACAACCAAGATAAAACATCCCCCAAATGGAGGCATGTACAAACAATTGGAATTTGCATTAACCCAGGTCCCAGACCTGGATGGTTTACACCTCAATGGGAACAGAACGTAATTTGCATGGAATGACCCTCTACAGTAATAAAAATATCTCTTAAAGGGGTTATATGATGCAATTTCAATTTTTCCTTTCTCTTTGGAGTGTTACAAGCTCTTGGTGCATAAAGAAGATCTGTAAAGTTACAAAGACTAAAGTCTCAATTTTTTTTTTTACCTTAAACCGCATAAACACATTTCATTACACCAAATACACAAAATAATGTTCTTTTTAGCAACATCACATGACCCCTTTAACTCTTAGGATCTGTATTATCTTTTACTCTACTTTTGTAAGATTGAGACCATTGTACCACTCGCCCTGAGACTATTCAAATGATACCAAACATGACTGTAAATATTACTTGCATTAATGTAGAACATTATACTATTGACCATACTGAGTGAACCAAGTGGAGGGAGGATGAGTAAGAGGAAGGAAGGGGATGAAAATGAACTGATGCACGTGAGAGAGAGAGGCGTTTCCTGCACCTTCACTCTGTGGGGTGTCTCGAAGATGCCCGTGTATGTTTGCAATGTCTTTTTCTCAGGAGATCAAAGTATCTGAGGTTCTTTCATCCTTACAAAACAAATCAAACACACCTTCCTTTTTTCCAAGCATACTTTGCATCTTTCATCTTGTGTCAGTCCAATTTTACTTAATATCATTTCAGTCATTATACAATTGTCTTAGTAAAAAAAATAAAACAAAATTAATATTGGACCCTTAAAATTCATTCTCACATTTTTCCATATGGTTGATGCATCAAAATGACCAAACAACTTTTCCCAATATTCAATAGCTTTAGGTTTCACAAACACATGCTTACATAAACATGTATAAAACATCTCAATAGCACAGGCATTAAAAGTAACTTTTTCAGCTTTTATTTTTAAAAACACTTGCAGTTTTCCACTATCAGTTTCTTTTTCATTCTCCTCAATTCTTTTAATCCAGTCTGCTGGCACTGCCTCTTTCAGTTTTATATATTTTTCTTTCATTTATTCTTTGTTTTCTATATCTTCACTATCTTCCAGTGTGTCTATAATTGCTTGTATCTGTAAGAATCCAGGTTTTACTTCATATAGAATATCCTTCACTTGTCTAAAACCTGCATTAAACCAATTTTCATAAAACATTTTTTTTTTGCTTTTAATTTTCAAAAAGAAGTGTTGTTGCAAGTACTGTTTTCGACCTTTAAGCTCAATGTAAACATTTGAATTAAAAGCTTTCCATGCTCATAAAACCTCCTTATAAAATTCCGGTATATCCACTATCATGTTATCTTTAAAATCCATCCATAAGAAATCATCTCCCATTTGTCCACATTTATTATTACACTTTTCCATGGAATATTATCATTATTTAGAACCTTTTTGTGTGTTTTAATTCTCATACTCTTCATTCTTATCCATGGATCTACAAGTCCAAGTCCTCCCTCTTCCACCTTTCCAGTAATTGTATCGTATGCAATTTTAGATGGTTTATCATCCCATAAAAACTTTAAGACTAGCGTTTTTATTCTCTATCTAACTAACAACACTTAACATACCACATTTTAGACAAAAAAAGTATCCAAAACAAGAACTTTTCCTTTTAAAAACAATCCCCCCTGTTTCCAAAAGCTCAATATTTTCTCCATATTAAATAAAACTCCATCCCAAATCACATGCCTTGTTTTTACTTCATTATGTCCAAGTGTAACACCTAAAATTTTAATATTATTTTTCTGCTCTTTGAATTGCCAATTTCTCTGTGGGACTTCTACTTTTCCCATTCTGATATATTCTGTTTTTTCTTTGTTCACTTTTGCCCCTGTTCCTCCACAGTTTTTGTCAAAAATACCCATCGCCTTCCACACTGTTAAAATCTTTTAAAAATAGAGTAGTGTGATCCGCACATTGAAATTTTTTTTTTGTTCTGTTTCATGATTTTCTACTGAAAAATCTTTGATTTCTTTTTCTGCATTAATTGCTATCCCTAATGGTTCAGCAACTAATGTATATAATAATGCTGATAAAGGACATCCCTGTCTTATGGATCTAGAAATTTCAATAAAATCAGTTAAAAACAGCTAAAAATACCATTATAAAAACATTTCATCCACCTTATAAAATTCCTACCAAAACCAAATTGTTTAATTAGATCAAATAAATACTTATGTTAAACCCTGTCAAAAGCTTTTTCTAAATCCATACTGAATAAAAAACCCTCTCTACCTTTTTCTTTTATATACCAAATTATGTCTCTAATGCTTGCTACTGTGTCTGCTATATCTCTACCTAGTGTACTCTACCATATGCTTGATTAGAATTTATAATATTTGGGACCCATGCATTTTTCCCCCATGCATTTTTCTTCTTCTGTTTTTTTAAGCTTCTCTTCTAAAATCACAATTTTGCTAATATCAGTTTTGTAAATTTAGCTTTATTGAGGAAACAGACTCTGCCTACTGAATGCAACAGCAGCATTCGTATTCTGTGCCTTAAAGAAGCTATTAGTGCAGCTTAATTAAGGCACGGACTACAAATGCAGCTGTTGCATGCATCCTGATGGCCGTATTGAGCTTGTCAGGATGCGCTACCCCTCTATTAGAGCAGCTTCATTAATGCACAGACTACATGCTGTTGCTGTTGCATGCAGTAGGTAGAGTCTGGTTCCTCACTAAAGCTAAGCAGGCCAGAGCCTGGTCAGTACACTGGTGGGAGACCATTTGTGAAAATGTAGCTTGCTGCGGCAGCTAGTTTCAGTCCGGCCAGAAGGGGGTGCAAAAGTCTTATTATGACGAAACAGACTTCAGAATGTAAAAAGAAGCAAACTTCTGATAAAGCGTTAGACTGGCACCTGTAAAAAGGAGCATCGTTCACATGAGGCATTCAACTGGCCTCCTGACATTCTGTTGTCATTAATTCCCCACCTTAAGTGCTGCATTGTCATGAGTTTAAGCCAAGCTGAGATGCTTGCCAGTGTTACAGAAAGTATAACGTGTTGAAAAAAAGCAATTGAGAAGATAAGGAGAACGCTTGAGAAATCCTCACTCCAGTTTCAGGGAGATGCCAGTGATTTAACACATAACAAAACATTATCTCTCATTACGGTTCTTGTCTGTCTCCCCTGCGGCTGACTCCTCATTGCTGCTGAGCTGCCTCCACTTCATTTCCATGACAATATATGCGTGCAGACCGAATGTTAATCATTTTGTTGCAACCAAAGACGTCACTCGTTTAATTTTGTTGAAGTTTTTTGACATCACAGAAGAAAGAAAATCATACAGGTTGGTGAGTAAGTGATGACTGAATTTGCATTTTTGGGCGAATTAAAGGTACCAAAAAGGGGGTTTTCACAGTGATGCCATAGAAGAACAATTTTTGGTCCCTCAAAGAACTTTTCATATATGAAAAGGTATGATGACACTTCTGTCACGAGACTTATGGATCTTCATTACCTCAACTGTTTGTCCAAGACAGCAATAGGATTAAATGGGGAGAAAATCGAGGGTTTTGCTTACGTCTCCAGGTTCTCAGATTATTCTGATAAGAGACTGAGCCCAGTAATCTCTTGTCTCCTCTACAGTTTCAGAAGAGATCTCAACAATGTCTCAGACTCTGATTAGACACTAAAGTGTGCAATTAAAAGTAATTTCAATGTGAACTCAAACATTTCTCATCAATTTCTTTTAAGAACAAATGATTTGACCTACAGTATTCCATCCATATTCATTTATACATTTACATGCACTAAAAATAAAAGTTCCTTATTGGCATTAATGGTTCGACAAAGAACCTTTAACATCCACAGAACCTTTCCATTCCACAAAAGGTTCTTTCTAGTAGAAGCAGGTTCTTAAGATTATTAAAATATCATCTCTTTTAGGAAATTATCACTGAAAGGTTCTTTGAGGAAACAAAAATGGTTCTTCTGTGGCATCGCTGTGAAAACAACCCATTTTGGAACCTTTAATTCACCCAAAAATGCAAATTCAGTCATCATTTACTCACTGTCATGTTGTTCCAAACCTGTATGACCTTTTTTTCTTCTGTGATGAGGGTAAGTGACAGCATTTCCATTTTTGGGTGAGCTGTACCTTTAAACCATTTAGGAAGACGCTCCTAGTGCATTCGCACAACAGTAGAAATGCAAAACTGTGCTACTAATGAAGATAAAGACAACACAACCTGGTAAAAAGAAACAAGCCAACATAAGATTGCTCTGTCTGCAGGAGGAATGGGCATTGAATGGGACTGTGCTTAGTAAGTGACAGCTTGTTGTCCAGTGTGACACCAAGGTTTTTGGCTTTCTGTGTGGGTGAGATGGTTGAGTTGTCTATTGAAATGACAAGGTCTTGGCAAGGGTAGTTCTTGGCAGGACTGAGATTTGTTTTTGTTTTTTTCGCATGATGGCTGTTCATCCACGCAGAGATGTTCACCATGTCAGGGTCTGGCGTCTGGTGTCTCCCTCTCACCACCAGAGGTCGCCACTTCCCATCCTCCCGGACTCCGTTACCTTGACTCCTGACTCC
>NW_015552577.1:70564-93892 GCF_001515605.1 Sinocyclocheilus anshuiensis
TCAGCGTCCGTTTCGGTTTCAAGCCTGTGTCAGTCTTAGCTCTGTTTGTTTTCTGTTTTTACCTTTGTTTTCCCCTGCTGTTAAATAAAACCTGCACTTGGACCCAGACCCCTGTTTACACTGTGTTTTCTGTACTGCGCCGTGACAGAATAATCCGCCCAGCATGGGTCCAGCAGGAAAGTTCCTCAATGTCCGCCAGGGAGACCGGTGCATTGAGGATTACCGCCCCCTCACGATCCTCCCGAGGCGGCGGTGCCCGCTCACGAGGCTCCAGAGGCGGCGGTGTCCGCTCGCAGTTTCCATGGGGCAGCGGTGTCCGCTCACAAGACTCCGGAAGCAGCGGTGTCCGCTCGCAGTTCCCCCGAGGCGGCGGTGTCCGCTTGCAGTTCCCCCGAGGCGGCGGTGTCCGCTCGCAGTTCCCCCGAGGCAGTTCCCTAGTGGTCAGGAGATATGAAAATGCATATTTTTGTTTATAACTTCTGAATGTTTTGGCCAAAAATCACAAAGGTGAAAAGAGACACAGGTCTCTTTAGATTCGGTGCATCATGCAGAGTCAAACCATACCAAATGGTTTTGTGTCAGCCAAATTTGACTCGGACCATCTTAAGACCAAGCTGGCGAAAAGTTATGTATTTCGTGTCGATATATGAAACGGTTTTCGTTTAGAGCATCAACGAATTTGCTGGTTAAGATGCCAAAATGCATCTGAGGCTGTATCTCTGCGAAACTTTGACATATTTGCACCAAACTTTGTTTGTGCCATTGTGACCTCACACTGACAACGCCACATCAATTTGGTAACAGCGCCACCTATTGGCCAAGAGTAATAAACCATTGATTTATTATTAATTACGAAATTTCCAAAAATGCTAATAACTTTTGATTGCATTAGTCTATTGCAATGAAACTGATATCAAAATATTCCTTGGCTTATGCCTACAACATAGATACCAAATATGCCAGAGTAAGCTGAACTTTCTGTCCGCCATTTTGATTTATGTTGAAATCCTACTTTTTTTAACTCCTCGCCACTCGTTGGTCCGATTTTCACCAAAATCGAGTCAGATGATCTTCAGACTGCGCTGACAAAAAGTTATGGATTCCGTGTCGATATATGAAACCGTTTTCGTACAGCGCTGCTACAAATTTTAGTTATGGTGCCAAAATGACTCTGAGGCTATATCTCTTCAAAACTTTGACATTATGATACCAAACTTTGTGTGTGCCTTTGTCACCTCACACAGAACACACCAAAATGATTTGATTACAGCGCCACCTGTTGGTCAAAAATCATAAGCCATTTAATCATATTACTAGTGGTTGTATTTATGATTTTTCAGCCATTTCAATTACAATCATCCTAAAATTGCTTTTATTACTCATTGTCGCATTTGGTCTGATGCTCCATGCCATGCTTAGCTTCTCGTTCTGCCTCTGGAGTGCTTGGCCCAGCAATTGCTGCTTGCAGCTATATTTTATTCTTGTAAGTGTGGCAATAAGTGGTCAGGTAGGGGAAATTACCAACAACAATGGATACAAATCGACTACGCCACCCGGAATAAACCGGGACATAACAACCCTATACAAGGGCACACAGGTTCATTGCCAAAGGCAGGGTGAGCATGGAGACATAGGCAAAGTATAAAAATCAAACCATTTATTTATAACACAAATGAAACCGTTTAACACATTGGTTTTTATACACAATCGTAATCAAATCAGATACACAAATCTACCAGTTACAGAAATTACCAGTAGGAGAGAAATGGCCAGCGAGGGCCTTTTGGATTTTCACCTCACACCATCCCCACACCACACAGTTGTGAAAGCAATACAATTGGTTAAGCACCGCACTCCATGTGGGCACGCTAAAAGACTGCAACCCCCGCTTTAAAAGTTTCTACTCCTAAATGACAACATGGTTAACTGGTACAAACGTCAAGACACATTACATCAGCCAATCATACCTGGGCTATACCTTACCTGGCTACATAAGTAAGCTGTTCAGCTTTCCAGTTTTCCATAAATCGGAAGGCAACTTCCCGAAGCAGGCACTTCCACACCTGTGAATACAGCCATTCTTCTTGGAGACTATGAACTTTTCTGAGCTTGGCTTTCGCTCTGTACATCTGGAAAGAGTATGTTACATAATTCCACAGTCCCAAGAACAAAGTCTGAAATAATGTACTTGCTATTTTTCCGGTGTTAAACGGAATGGTTTGTGAAGACGGACCAGTGTGGATGCAGATCACAGCTTGTGCGAATGTATGTTGTTTTTGGGGTTGGGTTCAGTAACTGGAGAGAACTTCACATGGCATCTCCAATATGTAATACTACAGGAGCCGTCACTTTAGATTTGTGCAGTTGAGGACCAAGAGCTTTTGTTTAGACAGTTTAGCCACAAATGGCGGTATGGTAATGATTGTCCAATTAGGAACTGTGACTGCACCCTGGACTGAGTCCCTGTGTCATTTTTCACTACTGCCCTCTTCCTTTCTCCTCTTTATAAAACACTGCTTGTGCTGTTGCCAATTTTAGCCTTTTTGTTTTGAATAGAGCAACACACTTCCCCTGAACTACATGGCACATGTGAGACAATGTCGACATACAGTGCTGTTATACAGATTAAACCATCTTTGTGCATTAGCCTTCTGTTCAATTAATATAAAGGTAAGAATGTGATAAACAAATGAAAGTTTTAGTGTTGGCTGTTATTCCATTATTATAATTCAGCTGCAAAGAAAGTACATTCTGTTCAAACTCTGGTCTGGCCTCTTTTCTTATAATTAAGAACATATTTTGCATTGATTGCAGAGGGATTTTATGATTTTATGCATCTTTATGTGTACTTGTCAAATGTATTTTAATGTTCTTTTTTCCCTTCAGTGTAGTAAACTATTACATTTCCGTTATTTATATATATATATATATATATATATATATATATATGCTTATTTATATATAAATACACACACACACACACATTTACGTCAATGCATGAGGATTCTGAATTCCATTTTTCTTTTTCTTTTTGCAGTTTATTGTCAATAAATGGTCTGTGTGGCCTGGTGAATGCACTCTAAGTGCACAGGCCCCCGTCAGCTCTTCACTTCAATTGACACAAGCCTCCATATCTCAATTAACTTGCTTCATTGATTCTCACTTCACTAGAAGCAGCACATAAGTGGCACAGCAGTCAGTTAAAGTGTGTGTGTGTGTGTGTGTGTGTGTGTGTGTGTGTGTGCGCGTGTGTGTGTGTGTGTGTGTGTGTGTGTGCGTGCGTGTGTGCAAGGTCTCTTATATAAGCCACTGCTAGTCCATGTGTGTAGTATGAATGTCTGCTATGTACTAGCTACAGCATTTATTTTGCTCTTGAGTGTTTGGTACTTTTTTAAGAACTAGCCTGAAATCCAAATGTCTTCTCCTTGGGAAAATAAGCAATATTTGTTTTCTGGGTACTGTTGATGAGAAAATATTGTGGTTCTCAACTGCTTTTATTTCAAGTCTGGGACATTTTATTGGACATAAAGCTAAAGTGGCGACCCAATACAGTATGGTTTATCATACAAAACCAATGTTATTAAAAGAAAACATCCAAAACAGCCAGCAAAATGTGATATATAATGCTGCAAGAAAGGCAGAGCAACAGAGGCTACAGGTTCCTGTCTCAATCATGTGATGTTTGCTTTGACCAACAGAGGGCGTTGCTTGCTATAGCAGCTTCAAATCCACCTTCTTCCTCTGCTTTCTCATGCTAATTTTTCCAGTGAAAATGGACTACACTCTCAGAAAATAAGATACAAAGCTGTTACTGAGGCAGTACCTTAAGGTACAAAAGCTAAAAGGTACATCTTTTTACCTTATTTACCCCTAAATGGTACATATTAGTAACTTAAAGGTAAATATTAGTAACTTAAAAGTACATATTAGTACCTAAAATGTACTAGTATATTTTGAAAGGGTACTATTTTTTTTCTGTGTGTAACAATGTTGAATTTATTCAGTGTAATTATGTAGTAATTTTAGTAGCTATCAGTGCTAACTTATTGTCTTAATAGATATGTGACAATGCCATCCTCAGTAGACTAGCAGTCTACACTCTAAAAAATCGTCTCAGGTTACTTATGTAAACATGGTTCCCTGAGTAGGGAACGAGACACTGCGTCCTCTAGGGGTCGCTATGGGGAACGCCTCGTCGTGACCCATGTCTGAAGCATACATTGAAAAAACACCAACTTGTTGGCCGGCGACAGCCATGACGTCACTACTGGTGCGACTATAGTATAAATAGGCGCCGGGAGCACACATCATTCACTTCTTCGTCTGAAGCTTGCGTCCGCAGCATGGCAAGAAACCTAGAGGACGCAGTGTCTCATTCCCTACTCAGGGAACCATGGTTATATAAGTAACCTGAGACGTTCCCTTTCATGGGAACTTCGAACTGCGTCCTCTAGGGGTCGCTATGGGGAACGGTATACCCACGCCACCATGCTGAGGGGAGTGCATGCCAGAACCATGGCGAGCACTAAGTACCAACTCTACCATATTGCTATGGGAGTCGCCCCTGGGACATTAGACACACAGGGCCATGTAGATTTTGTTTTCCCTTAATAATAAAAACCTTCATTTAAAAACTGCATGTTGTGTTTACTTGTGTTATCTTTGACTATTATTTAAATTTGTTTGATGATCTGAAACATTAAAGTGTGACAAACATGCAAAAAAATAAGAAATCAGGAAGGGGGCCAACACTTTTTCACACCACTGTATATATATATAATTTAGAAAATGTCATATTTTGATAGAAATATACATACATACATATATATACATATATGTATATTTCTATCAAAATATGACACACACACACACACACACACACACACACACATATATATATATATATATATTTGCTTATTTATATTTTGACCCAGCGGTTGGGTTAAATGTTTAACCCAACTTTCTTGGTAGCAACCCAACCACTGGGTTAAAACAACCCAAATGCTGGGTCTGTCCCTATTTTACCCAGCACTGGGTTGTATTTAACCCAGCATTTTTTAGAGTATAGTTTGAGGAGAAGAAGGATGCAGTATATTACTTTGAAGAGACTTTACAGTTAATTACATTTAAGTGTGTTGATAATATTGAATGTTATTGAGAGTAGTCAGCCTACAACAATGTGATTACCATAGTTCATAATACTATGTACTATATTTACCATGGTAAAATGGAAACTGGAATGGTCCCCGATAACAATAGAAATTTCTGTGAAACAATCATAACTCCTTTTGACCCTACAGAGGATGAAGCTAGTATAGAAAATGGATGAATTCATGGATAGTCATCCTATCTAAATCTTATCAGCGTCTATTAAAATATCACAATCATTGACCTTTTGAGTTTCTGTCTTTCCGTTCAGTTCTGTTTAAAAGCAAACAATTCCCTTGATGTCAGATTTACATTTATAGAAAATGTCCGATTCACATTTAGAGAAAATATAAGATTAACATATCTAGAAAAATAATAATAATAAAAAGTGCTGCAGGGTTGATATACTGTAGACTATTTTGTAGGCTAGGAAACAAGGAGTTTAGCACTTCAGTGCCATCGTCCTCAAGTCAGTGGGTTTTTTTAATGGGTTTGTGGTTAATGTCTGGAATAAAGTCTGAGTTTGACACAAGCTCAAGATATGTTCATGTTTTATTTTAGGACATAAAATATCAGAAATACCCTCTTGTGATTTTTTTTTAAATGGATACGTATGGATGAATGCCAAAGTAGAAATATCCCAGTTTTCATTTCAGCAATACAGCCTCCTTAATTTTTGCATTGCAACCCAACAGTTGAGACTGCAATACACATCTTGCCAGTGCGGTGTAATGAAAGTCAGCGCTGGTGGGGTTAAAAGTCAACCATATTCCAGCTGGAAGAGCGTCCAGGATTCTGAGAATCAAATGTATGCAGCAGCTTTCATGATGCTTGAGTCGCTGCTAATAGTTGTCGCTCCTGGCATGGTAATCTACTTAGGACGTTTGCAAGTGAGTGAGTTAAGTGAATGACTAAATAAGTGGAACATGACTGAATCAATGTTGAGCCCAAGCTGCCGCATCACCTGCTCCTGTGAGCTTGTGCAGAAAATGAGAAAAACCCTTCAGGACTCGTCCAAATTACCATGAAATTATCTCCCTCCCCACTGCTAGAGATAGCTGCTGCCTCGCTCCGCCTCGCTTCAGCTCGTCTCCCTTGCACGACTCGCTTCCTTTCCTCAGGCCTCTTTAGAGAACAGAACCAAACCACTTTGCAGTTTCAGCGTGTTTGTGAAGTGAGTTTAAGAAAGTTAATTTCTGAAGGCATGAGCACCCCTTGTCTCTCTTCGGGGACAAGAGGTCCTGTTGCAGATTGGTCACACACAGCATGTATTTTAAGCATCTTTATGAGTGTCGAGCAGAAGCTCATTTCATAATATTGTAAAGCACGACTCTGTCCATCCATTTATCCTACTCTAGACCTAGACTATATGTCCTTGTTGAGCATTTGATTTCTAAACCGAACTCATAAATCCTTCCCTTTAGAGATTCCACTCATCTGAAAAAGCTTTCCAGATCCTTTTCAGATCTGGGCTTAGTGCAGACTAGTTAAGTTCTTCCAGAGCAAATCGTTTCTATATGAACCTCACTTGTGCACAGAGGGCCTTCAGAAATGGGCCTTCTGCAAAATGCCAATGGCGACAATAGTTGTTTCTATCGCCCTGTTTTTATTCACATTTTAAAGTATTGCATCAGTAATGAGAGATGGAAATGCCAAATAAATAAATAAATCATTGTCAAAAAGGTTTGCTTGAGGTTAAAAAAGGGTTAAAATGAATAATGGCAGATGGAAAAACATTTATTAAATAAATTCCTCCATGCGCTTTAAAAAAAGTCACATACTTTGCGTGATGGGACGGCATATCCTGACTAACCAGAGGACTAACCTTGTTGCAAAGCATCTGAAATGTTGTTATGGTCATTCTGAAATGTTCTCTTTGACTCATTGGATGGAAACGGTGCTTTATTCGCAAATGTTTTACGCAACATTCCAATTTTGTGCATAAGTTAAATTTGCAACTTTGCATGGAAACATAGCTAATGGCATGATGCTCATGCCCAAATGTATCATAAGCCTAATTAAATTGTCCAGACCATTTGTGCAATCTACTTAGGCTTACAATGCTTTTGGGAAATGCAGGCGAGATCTATTAAAGCAACTGTACTGTACGTAGTTTTGCTTTTTTTGTGACTTTGGAGCCCCCTACTGTTAAGTCGTAATTACAGTGAATTGCTGTACACATATGGCTGTACATATGCATTTGCTGCAGCCATAAAACAACTTTATGCAACTTTTTCATGGATTTTGTACCCACTCACCAAACTTACATACTCTGGGAAACAAACAGAAGCCATTCACCTTATTAGAGTTCACTTTAATATCAGATTGATTTTGACTTGTATTTCAATGTAACAGTTACAGTTACAGCTGCTTGTAATGTATATACAAAAATTAAATTCATACATGCAAAGACTGCAGCTCTTGAATATGTTTTTAATTTCTAATTAAATTCTTGAAATGAAAATCTTATTAAATACTTTGGCATCATCTTTCATGTGTTTCTTAGACAAAAATGAGGGAAGCAGTTATGTTGCCCATGCGCATGTACTCAAGGTGCAAGAAAAAAGTTGTATTACTTTTAAATTGATGGTTCCTTTCTTGGAGTCATTAAATTGAAACTTCAGCTTTTCAATGTTTTTAGTATAGACTTTTAAAAGATTCCTCCTTTTCTTTATTTTCTGTATTTTTTTATTGTGAACAACACTGGACACTATTATTTGTCATTGATCCTGCCACAGATACGAAAGCCCAGAATTCTCTAGAATTTCATTATATGGTGTCGTTTTAACACTTTGTATTACTGCATTACTGCAATACCCAAACTAGAATTAGAATTAGAGTAGAAATTCTTTTGGCCATATCTGTATGTTCATAATGAACATACAGGTGAACAGTGTTGGACTAGTCAAATTGTTGTTGATCCTTTATTTGTTGACTGAATATGAAACCAAATGGTTTAAGTGCAATTTCACTGATTTTCAGCCAATGTTGTATTGTTATCTGTAGTATGAAGATGAAATGAAGAATGCGTCTGTAAATGAAGAATGTGTGTTATTTTTCCATGTTAACTGCACCAAGACAGTCCTGTTTATTTTTCAGCAACCTATCTGATGACAAAATAATGCATTAACCGGATGACTTTTGACAGCTTTTGTGAAAACTGCAAATTGCATTTTTGTATCCCCAATTACGTATAGTCAGTTTGAGCCCAGTGCATTATGGGTGTTCCAAGTTTTCCTACCTTTTTTTTCCCCACTACATCCCTTTTTCATTGTTTTCTTAAGTCGTGCAGCAACGATTTTGTATAAATTGGCTTTCTTTAAAACCCCATCAGCCAGCAGTAAATTACCCCTTTAAGATTGTTCTAGGATTATGCTATATCATTACTTGAGTCAATTCATTGTACCCAAGCCAAGTTTTTAATATTGTACCATTTAGAATATATGGGTTATAATAGGAGCTCATTAACTTGCTCATGATGAATGTAACAAACAACACTGCACCTCATGCATCCAGTACTTTAGCAAATATACATTCATTGGTTAATAAGAACACAAAATTAGATATCATATGCCAGATCTGATCATAGTTTATTATTACACAGTAAAAGACACATAGTTGATGTATTTGTATCTTTTTTTTTTTTTGTCCTGTCAGCACAGAAAGAAACCCCAACACATATACACAAGTATATATGTATATGGGCTCAGTATAAAGTGCAAATCAATCACAAATTTCCATCATGTGTAACATTAGGGACGAAAACAAGAGAGAATGCCTTAAATAGAATGCCTTGCAAAACAATCTTTTCCTATTTTGGTTTCATACTGCATTTGAAAAGAAAAAAAAAACATTGAATCTTGAACATAAACAGGAATATGAGTGATATAAGTGGTTTCAAGTTTTGAGAGGAGAGTACCATACAGTTTAATGGCTTGTGTAGCCTATAGTCCTCAGGGCCCTGGATCAAAGAGGAGAAATCACCAGTTTTTGGTGAATCTGAGACAACGAAGGACCTGCACGAACAGATCGCTTCTATTGTAGTGCATCCTGATCTTTCTGGTTATGACGTATAATGACAGTATCAACTAAGTACTAAACTAACCTGAAACATGTCTGATTGGGACAATTTGATCACACATTTTCCAATCATTCCCACTCTACATTCTATACTATTTCTATAACGCAGGCAATTCGATTCTAAGTCTAGATGTTTCCTTGAGGCAGTGGTTATATAAACTTTAAATTTGGCAACAAGAAGGGTCAGTCTCCAAGCTCTGCTAATCCACCGTAAATCGTGATAAGGGCACAATGCTGTTCAAGTTCAAATGACCAGAGAGCTGCACTAAACCTTCAGTGCCGTAGGCACCCCTTTGCACCAAATACACACATTTGATAAAATATACATTCTCTGAAGTTTACAAAATCCATTACTTTTTTGGAAAATTCTCTGAATCACAATATGAAGATGTGACAGAGGCTTCCAATGAGAGAAAAAGCCTTATATCCACAGCAGTCTAGCAATTGCATTGTAATAATTTAACAACATAACATACATTTACATTTAAATGTACAACACCCTTTCAGTAACGGAAGAAAAGATGCGATCAGGACAAGAGTGGCCAAACCTTCCGAACAGCATTGCAACTTTAATGCTACTTAAGAGTAGTTCACCAGCATCTTTTTAAACATCAAATGTCTCTGAGCTGGGCTAAAGCAAACGTCTGCACTTGCTGCTGTTTCTCTGGAGATGGTATGGACACCTTGTTGCTGAGATACCAGAAGTGCATGAAAGTGGTAATGCATAATCGAGTCACTGGTCATTTAGTTTGAAAATGTTCACACACAGTGAATGCTGGACAAACCGGTGGGATTGTATTGGAAAAATAGCTTTGACATAACACAGTGGGGCTGGAAATCCGTTTAGCAGCTTTGTTTGGTACAGGTACTTCCTTGGTGTTTAATAGATTGTGATATCATACCGTATTTCCCAAACAAACAAACAAAAAAAAATCCTCACTTTGCCATTGCATCCTTGTCTGTTCAACAAGAATGCAGCAGCTACTCTGGTGTTTCTGAGCAGAATCTAACTATGCTTCAATGCCCTTTGATAGTGGTCCTGTAAGACGGAAAGTGCATATATTATTATAAATACACATACATACACACACAGAAAAGGTGGCCAGATTCATATGGGAGAAGAAAAAAAGCTACTGCTGCTTAGTTTCAAAACTTAAACGGCCCCATTTCCGCTTAGGGCTCAATAGAATGGATTTTAGTTTGCAACCTTTCTAGCGATTATTGCATAGTTTGGTGAATTACGTTTAGATTTGCAGATCATTTGGTTTAAGTAAAAACAGTCATTCTGCCCTCTCCAGTTCTGCTCTCTCATTTCTCATTGGGTCCAATTCAATCAAACTGCTGTATTATCACCACAGTACCAATACGGCGCCAGTGCGAGTTCACCATAAAACAAGCCGTTTAATGGTTAGCCTGTGTTTTTCAAACAAATCAGGACATATTAAGCGATGCAGATTGGTCGTTTGAATGGTTAAATCACTCAGTGGTGAAATGGATTCTTTGCTATGGAATTTATTTTTGGACGGGAATAGTCAAAAAGTGGTTTTGCGGTAGTTTGATTGGATTTGGCCCTCGCTCCTTAGTTGTTCCCAAGCATACACTGCTCTCCAGTCTTTGCTAATCTGAACTTCCCCAAGAAACACTTACAGAGAGATCTTCCCCATTCACCCTGGGTAAACACTCTGAGAGAAATAGGCCTTTCGGAAACGTTGTATATTGCATAGTGTCGAGAATGGCTCCGGAAAACACTTTGCAGTGACTGCCCCAAATTAACCCCTCGCGTAAACCGCATTAACGACAGCGCTATGAAATACTGGATGTCAATTACTCTATTAAAGTTAACGATATATATATATATATATATATATATATATATATATCGTTAATCAGTATATATAGCTGATTAACCCTGAATGTATACACAGCATGTGACAATGCTCGATAAACTTTTGACAAAGTTTGCATTATAGTGGTCCCATATAGCATTCGCCTGACTCGTATGACCAGCGCGTTCCCCCATGACCAGCACAGAGTCATTACATGGGTCAGTGAACTCAGAATGACTAAATAAGCAATCAATTAATTAAATTTCAAATTGCTCCCAAAAATGGATGCCGAAGCAATTAAAAAGCATTATATCTGTAAACCGATGCTTGCTGAATGAACTAATATTGCCCAAAGAAATGTAATAAAATAAACATTTAAATAATATAGTAAGAAAATAAATATTAATCATTCAATTCATATGTTTTTAAATAGACATCTAGGTTATTTATTTTAGTTTTTGACTCAGCGACGCTGGGAACAGCGTGCTTGAACTCACTTCTGCATGTCATATTCACCAGGGAGTAATTTGTTCATCTGTCCAATAAGTTGGCCAAAATATGTGTTTAGACGTAACGCTAACAATGCGCTCAGGGCTTAGAACTGAACTTCCTCTCAGAGTTTATTTGCACTGCACTACTTGAACAGATAATAAGTAGAGAGGCGATCCAAGAGATAAGAAAATGTTTGCGAACAGTGAAAAAAAAAAAAAAAAAGCTCCTGTAGGTCTACAGAATGAAGCTGAAGGAATGCAAAGAGAAGTTGTCGGTCCCTTCCTGTGCGTCTCTAACTCGTTTCATAAATAATGTTTGGGCGTCCAGTGTGGATCGATGACATCTACTGTTGCTGTACTCGACGTCGTTTGAAGTGAACTTGAGTTTTTTGGTATTTTAATGAATTCCTGCACATCGATATTTAAAGATAGCTCTCACCAAATGGGAGAGTTTCACAAAAAGGCTAGTGGCAATTTGAGATTAACAGCTAAAGTAGTAGTAAAATATCTGTTAATAAATAAATAGTACACTCTTGTTTCTATAACACATGCCAACTATTTCACATCAATGCTAGATTCAGTTTATATACACATACATTTTATTTGCTGTAATCTCTGTAAGATATATTTCATATACAAATGGCTATTTATTGATTTTTTTTCCCGATAGTATTTTCCTTTTGTTTCTAGAGATATTTTCATGGAAATAAGTCTATCTAAGAGCTCTCTACATTATGGCCTAGATGACTCCCGCTGGATGACCTTGACTCGACCTACAGGCCGATTTCCCCTCGAACGTGTAAAACTCGTCGAATATGAAGTGATAAACATAGAATTGGACATTCGAGATGTTTTCGCACTGGTGCATGCTTTTTTCCAGTTGAGAAGGAATGCGTCCCTGTATAGCCTCGGAAAATAAACCACTGTTTTGTCTTTTTTCTTTTTTTATGCGTGTGTTTTCACTTTGCGTTTGTGTATGTGTGCACGATGGCTACGTTTGGACTGGCAAATTGGTCTGAAGTTAAGAGCTGTCACCAATGTTGCGTTTCTTGCCAAAGAGGTTCGAGGCATCTCTGTTGCGTAGATTTGGCTGGATCTTGTATCCATGGGGACTGACAGACCACCGCCACCCACCACGAGTCTCCATTCCAGTAGGTACTGCAGCAGACGGACACGGCTTGTTCTGCAGTAGTTGGAAGAGCATGGTGATCTCGGGCCCTAATCGGGTCAACAGATTTGCCCTCACCAGGTCCACCGTCTCATCGTCACACTCCATCAAACTCTGCAGTAGTTTCCCATAAAACCTGCGGCGAGACAGAGAAAACTCACGCTGAGCCAGTGCGTCAACAAATTAGCGGGTTAAGCAGCATCAGAAAGCTACAGAATTCAAAATGAACACGTTAAGACCATTTATATTTTTTGAATGCCTTACAAATAATTATTTTTTACAATGTTGGTTGTTGCCACAAAATCAGTCTGATTTCTAGCAAGCTCATGATAGATAACGATTAAGGAGTACTATCTACATTATTACAAATTTAAAATGACTATCTAAATTTTTTCATTATTAAAAATTTCCTCTTTTTTATGCAAATTTTGAATTTGTACTTAGGAACACGTGGATGGAATTGTTGATTAATCACGATTAATTGATTTGACAGCCCTAGAAAAATGCAAGTAGCTGTTTTTTGACCGTCTTAAGTAAGTACATATTTATATGCAATTTAATAATTATCAAGCGTAGCATTAGTTCTGGCAGGTCACGTTAGTCAAGCTCGCATCCGCTGACTTTCAGCTGATCCCCATCTACCTATGGGAATACGACACCTATCTAAGCATTCATATATAAGGTCCCTCAGTATTATCAGCAGTTTTCGCATTGCTCAATAGCTAATTACCCTCCTCCATCCCCAGCTCCTCCTCTGTCAGTCAGGATTCAGCCTTCTGATTCTCCTTTGAATCAGACTAATTCTAAAATGTGTACATAAAATGATTGAACTTTAACAATATCTGCAATACATTTATGTTAGTTCTGTTCTGTTTACCCTGGGGGTTATTGCTGCTCTCCCTGCTCTCATCCATGCTAGGCTGCATGGAGGCGCAGGGAGTTCTTGCCCAGAACGGAACCATACCACCAATCCAAACTGTATGCTAATTTTCAATCATCTTTGACGATAGTGGTCCTGACAGAAATTTCTATTGTCTTGGAAATATGTTTAAAAATGTTAAAATGTGCTGCTGAATGTACAGACAAGCTTTTATGGTAACTAAATATATTTTAATGTAATTTCTGTTGAAACTTCTGTGTATTTTTTTTGTCAATTTAAATTATATTCACTTTAAATGTAATATTGAATAACACACTACAGTTAAATATATAATCTTTACATGTGCTTTATAGTATGTTAGTCAACACATCAAAATAAGTGTACTTTTTATATCATGACAAAAGTTTATTAATAACGAATGACTGATTTAAAATCTTATTTAAAGTAAAACTTTTAATTTCAGATGATTAAATGTGCACTTTTTAAAGTCCACTTAAGTTGTGTTCAGAAACATAGTCATGAAAGTATACTATTTATATACTTAAGTGGTCTTTTATTTCAGTAATATTATATTATCTGCAGGTACATTTAAAAAAAATATATACTTAATGTTTTATACTTTAAAATATATACCACCTAACTGATTTAGATTAATTCCTAAATCTAGCATGATAGTTTGGTCAACAACTCTGAAACCCTTTTTGTGTTTTTGTGTACACCAAAAGATGAAATCTTTTCATCTTGTTCATGAGTCTTACCTGTTGGGGAAGTGGCTGGGAAGCTGAGCCACATCTGCAATGGCTTCTGGGTTTGATTTGGCCACTGTACAAATATCCTGCTTGCTGTAACACTCCTCTTGAACCTCCGAAATCATCCTCTGGAAGGTGGAACAACGTCTGACTGTTAGAAAGATCTTGGAAGTGATGCCATTGGCGATGCACTTCAAGCTTTCTTTCACAAAAGCCTTGCCCTGCAAAATGAACAGGAAACCATAAGTCAAGCACAGGCCTGAACTGTGACTTCAGTCCATCTTATAATTAAGTGGAACCTTGGCCACTAAAAAGTAGTAATGGTTCTCAAACAACTAATTTTTTTGAACCAGTTCTTTTCAATGATTCATTCTAATCAATTTGCAAAGTATTAACTTGATAATAAGAAATTTGTCTGAGGTCAAATTGGCGGTCAGCTTACTAAGGCAACGTTTATTGTGATATAATGTGAGTCTATATAAGACCATCAATTAAGAAAGCGTTTATGAATCACTTTGTAATAAGAACTTTTGAAAAGAATAGCTCCCATCGGGCCTTTCAGATCTCAGTGGAATTCAACCGCATTCATTTGACAGGATTCATCCAATCCCATTGCTTCTTAGCTTCCTACTGTCTGCTGAGAAGGCGCCTTTGAATTCAATAGGATATTGTGTATCCATTGATGAACTGATATATCTTTATTGTTCTTTGGCTTGAATTGTATACAAACGTACATACCTGAGTGTCGAATTTAGCAGCACTGTAGAGAAAGGACTTGCAGATGTCGTGCATGCCATCTGTGTCACACGTTGAGTTTTCAAGACAGGCGAAGGCACCGCAGCCCACCTGGAGCGCACTGTTCAAGCAGCGCGCCACATCCGCTGCAAAAACAAAATCACCGTTAGATTTGACAAGAACATTAGCAGAATCTAGAGAGCAGTCTTGAGCACATTTCTTCTTTTTATAAGCATACATGTACTTCAAGTAATATTTGTCAAGTCCAAACCAAATTTGGCAATATACAGTATGTACTGTATGATATATAGGTACCCATATAGAATGCATTAGTGCCCACCCACATTTTAGCTGGTGCTGGTTCCGGAAGTATTCTTCCCATTAATTTTTCCCATAGGAATTTATAAAAAAGGCTTTGTTAAAGCATTATAAACCATGAACCAACCAACCAGCTATGAGAGGATTCACCACAGTACAAACTTTAAATTTGACGCAAAAATGTGGCGGTAACACTTTAATTTAAGGACTAACTAGTTGCTTACTATCATGCTTGTTACTAGCAGATTGGCTGTTTATTAGTACTTATAAAGCACATATTAATGCTTTATTCTGCTATACCTTATTTTAGATCCCTTAAAGAGGAGGAGTGGGCTAAAGAGCTTGTCTGGCATGATTTTTGTTTGGCCTGATTTGCTCGCTGTGATTCTCTGATTGGTGGAATTCTCTTTACAGTATTACATCATGGGCAATGTAGTTTTTCACCAAGAATTCCACTATTAAACAGGATTGTTTTAAAAATAAGTTCAGTTAACACTGAACAACAGATGGGTTCAACAAAAACATGTGCAATCAATTAACAACCTCACAGTTTATTGATTGTACAACAGGTCTGTCTTTAAAGGTTGATCAGTTATTGTTAAAAATCAATTTCCCCATGGAGAAAATGAATGAAATTTTCTGCTGTACTCAATATCCGTCCATAAAAGCTGCGAATGCTTTGCATACCCAAGACATTTGAGAGAATGAGTTTGGGGACTGGCTTAGTAATATTAACATTGCTATACAATTCCTCGTGATTTGAGGTGTAACATAAAGCTAATGCACGTCCTGATTTTGCTGAGTTAGATGTGTTCCTAGGTCAACATATTTTGTTGACCCTGGAACATTTTAATCCATAAATGTAGTCTTGACCATATCCCTACACCTAAACCTAACCTTAACCATGAGTAATCCCTAAAATCAGAGGAAATGATAGATGAATGACACTGATGTACAAGCACCAAACACTGATTGGAAGTCTTAAACTTCACAAAAACTATAAACTGGTTCTTCAAATCTGATTGGTTAATCACAATGTTGTTCCAGGGTCAACAAAGATGTTGATCCAGGAACATGTCTCACTTGGTAAAATCAGGTTCTGCTAAAGCTAATATAACAAAATTATGGGAATACGTAACTGTCCGTGAATTGTTTGACAAACAACGGCAATTTTCTGCAAATAAGTTACGGAGGGATTTGGGTCATTATTGTTTCACGTTGTCATTGGTTTGTTGGCATGTGGGTGATTTCATGCATGAGGAAAGCGGTCTGTGAAATTTTCGCCCATATATAAAAACAAAAAAGTATGTTGCCAGATCTTAATTACCAAAAATGTTGAAAGTCCACTGAAAACATATAATTTTTTGACACTGACAAAGTATGTTGAATGTATGCATTATTTGGCAACATGCTTAAGCAAACTGAACATTTCTGAGGATTTTTCTTCCATTTGTTTTCCCCATGCTTGACAAAAAATATTTCAGATTCTCAGCTCGGTCGTTGAAACAAATGAACATCCTTCTACTACTTGGACAGTTCAGCTTGTACTTTCTCAAAGACCTGGAGAAAAGCCACTGAGGGTTATTAAGGGAACAGTCTTTGGAGACGGTCTGGACTCCCAGTGTGAGGAACGGGGCAGTTAATGCTGGAACATATTCTCATGGGAAATGATTTAAGGAGAAACACATTGTGTGTAGTAGCAATGAACTTGTGAAACCATTTAGGCTAGATAATTAATTCCTCACCTTGCTTACAAGTGAACACGGGATCATTTTCAAGGGGACACTTTCTCATTATCACCTCCCAGCCCATGGGATATTTAAATACCACTCGGTCTGGGGGAACTATAGTACGAACAGGAACAAATACTAGGATTTTATGTGTGAGTTTCCATTCGATTTTGACAGCAAGCCAAATTTCGACTTAAAATTAAAAATAACAATAAGCTTGACAAGCCACTTGACACCCTGAAATATATAGTAACTGAGCCAAGCATTGGCGTCATTACTCTACTCCACTCTCTGCCATAAATTTTATGGCTATTCCAGCCATTTTTATCTTCTTGGAACTGTGACCCACTGAATAAAGAATATCCACAGCAGGCCTTGTGGGGTTCTTGTGGTAGTCTGGGTGTTCTGTGCCCTGCGTTTGCCCCCGTAGTCAGGGAGTGACAGAGAGGTGTGTAGGGAATGTGTGCCACGCTGTATTGGGTTCTGCTGACTGTCTCTTTTGGCAATTGTTTCCATTACATGTGACAATACAATAACTTTCAGCGGGTTGAGTAAGAGGGCCAAACCAGCACCTCCAACAGTTCCATGCCAAAGACTATAAACGCTTTGCCGCACAAACTTGTAGCCTGCAGGGCCGGGATCCCACACCACGCCGAGAAGTAACCTCAAGGTTGTGTGTGTGAGAGAGAGAGAGAGAGAGAGAGAGAGAGAGAGAGAGAGACAGGCTGTTGTTGCTACACACTCACTTTACTGTATCTGAAGGAAAATAGGCTGTGTGTTGCTGTGTCAATGCTCCTGGCAAAAGGCAGACTTCTGAAATAACCAGAAACCCCCCAAATGTCACGCAGTGAATATGTCTATTGTCCATAGGAGCAGGTTAGGGCAAGATCTCAGATGTACATACTGTTAAGGCCATTTGCTCATTGTGCACATTAATGGAAAATCCTGGGTTCAGTAAAAGTTAAACTCTATTGACAGCACCTGCGGCACAATGTCGATTACCGCAAAATATAATATCGGCTTGTCCGTGATTATCTTTATAAAAACCATTAATCAGGGTTACAGTGAGATTCTTACAATGGAAGTGAATGAGGCCAATCTGTAGATGTTAGGTTAGCCGCAAGATGTAAACAATATGTTAGCATGAATTTGTTGTGAAAAACTTTTTTGTGTGTGTTGTTGTCACGCTTTGCTTACGGGAGGAATGTGGAGACGTGGAGATTGCACAAAACGAGTCTTTAATAATCCAACTGGGAGACACAGAGCACAAGGATGACGTTCAAGACCCGACAAGGAAACATGAGGCAGACTACACATTTATTCTAAACTTAACGAGGGACAGACAGGTGTGGGGAATCAACTAATAATGAGACAACAGGAACATGACCAAATAAGGGAACACTGAAACAGAAACAGGGGCAAAACAGGTACATAATCCTGACATATCGCCCCCCGCTCCCGGAAGGCGCGTCCTCTCGCCGTAGAACAACAGAGGGGGGGGAACGGGTGGGAACTAAGGAGGAGGTTCGGGTGGAGGACAGGAACCCACTTGTCCGTGATTATCTTTATAAAAACCATTAATCAGGGTTACAGTGAGATTCTTACAATGGAAGTGAATGAGGCCAATCTGTAGATGTTAGGTTAGCCGCAAGATGTAAACAATATGTTAGCATGAATTTGTTGTGAAAAACTTTTTTGTGTGTGTTGTTGTCACGCTTTGCTTACGGGAGGAATGTGGAGACGTGGAGATTGCACAAAACGAGTCTTTAATAATCCAACTGGGAGACACAGAGCACAAGGATGACGTTCAAGACCCGACAAGGAAACATGAGGCAGACTACACATTTATTCTAAACTTAACGAGGGACAGACAGGTGTGGGGAATCAACTAATAATGAGACAACAGGAACATGACCAAATAAGGGAACACTGAAACAGAAACAGGGGCAAAACAGGTCCATAATGCTGACAGTTGTGTCCAATTTAACAACTTTGTTACCAAGACAATGTAATGGCAAAACCCCCAAAATGACCATAAAAAAAAAGAAGAAAACAACTTTACAGCTAAAATAAAACACATTATAACAGATCAATTAATGTAAGTACTTTTTTATTATTAATAAGCTACACATTTCTGATTGTGAATCAAAAAATTGTCTCCCTATTTATTTTTATTGTAAGTGACTCTGCATAACCATAATAGATAAAAAAGTCATTATTTATTATAGAAAATAATATTAAGAAGAAAAATATGAATAAATAATAATAAAAAAAAATAATAAAAAAAAGAATAATAATACTAAGAGACAAATGGCAGGGACATGTCAAAATTATTTTGACAAAGCATTTTACAATGATGGTTAAGCGCTGGTTTAAAATAAATCAGAGTTGTACGCATGTTTAACAAATTTTAGTTAATTGTTATATTGCATGTTTTTCTAATTATATGTTTCCAGGGTTGGGAGTAACCTTAAAATAGGAAATTATTATTATTATATTTTTTATTATTGTATTTTTTTTTTTTTAGGAAAAGTTGAGAAGCAAATTAGCATATGCTATGCTCTCTATGTACAATGCATATTTTTCAGCTTCTTCTGGCTGGAATTATGATTATAAGTAAATAAAAAAAAAAAAAAAAACATAAAAAATTGACATTTTGCATTAAATAGCCGAGTTGTAGTGCCAAATCTAACCACCCATAAGAGTGAAAAAAAAAAAATCATAAGTGAGGTCTTTAATATTTATTTTCTTCTATAGACCGTAAAAAAGATGGTCTAGTGTCAGATGGTCTCTCAACATGTTCAAGCTGGTGTTTAGCTGGTTTAACTGAGTGTTCAGCTGGTCTAATTAGCTAAAAGATGCCCAAACCCCTCTAAAACCAGCTAACAATCCAGTCTGGGAGACCAGCAAACAAGCTTCGGCTGGTTTTTCTCCCAGCATGGACCCTACTACACATGTCTCCTCAACAATATCTCAAACTGTATTCTGCTTTGTCGTGACACCAAAATACTAAAATCAGAGATCGCAATACAAACTCAGGTGTCTCTCATCAAATTCTTCCAATAATAAATCAGTTGTGCAGTTCAAATTAATATTGTTGTTGTTTCTATTTTCAGTCTTCCAAAGGAATTTAAGGAGAAGCATCCAAGACAAAGTTGATACTTCAGCAAAATGCAACTGAGAACTCTTACATCGCTATGAAAAAGTAATAAACATGATAAACATCTTCATTTTAATACCAAATACAATTGGATCACTTTCCTACACTCGCTGTTAGCCTCAGGACAAGTGAGGGTGAAATGTTTCCATGACTGGCCTCTCTTATCAGTGGAACAGTTTTCCTTGTGAATACATGACTGCGTGGTTCTGCTTCCCTTTTCTCAGAATCAGGGGAAAATTGTACCTTGGTGTTAACGAAATCATGTGATCTAACCTGAGGTGTCTTGCTGACCCAAGTCTTAGCCTTGGGGTACTTTGAGACTAGTTATTGTGAAAAAGAAGTGTGCTTAATTGTATTTAATGTACACTTGTAGTGTACTTTTAATCTTAAAAGTATAATATTAATGAAATAAAAGGCCGCTTAAGTGTACTTAAAGAGAGGCACTTTCCTCACTATGTTTCTTAAAAAGGCACTTTGTAATAATGTCAAATTAAGAGTTTTACTTTAAAATGCATTTAAAATCAGTATTGTGGTGCTTTAAAGAAGTGCACTTATTTTAATGTGTTGACTAACATACTAAAGAACATGTAAAGTATCTAATTATTTTTTCAAATGTATTGTGTTATTAAATATTTTATTTACAAAAGTTAATATATCATCACTGAAAAAAAAAAAAAAAAGCCTTTCCGACACACTTTCCCTCTTATAACGCCATAAGAGCAGCAAAAATCAGAGTAATTTCGTTTGTTTTTGATGTGGCAGTGCTGGAGTCCCAGTGTTTTCCAAAATATTTAAAGTAATTACATACAAATATATTTATTTTCATAACATACAGGTTTCGATAGAAATTACATTAAAGTATATTTTAGTTTACCATGAATGCTTGTCAGAACATTCAGCAGTGACACTTTAACCATATTTCAAAGACAATAGAAAAAAAAACATGAAATAACATAAACATGTACTTAAGTTCTACTTAAGTGGATCAAAAAAGCACTCTTAAGCAATATAAATGCAAACTACAATAAACCTCTATTTCATTGCAAATAAAATGCAGTAAGTGTCCAAAAACATCACATTCAATTCACAGATTTCACACTCAAGTATATTACTTTAAACTATATTATTTCCATATTAAGTACTCTATTTAAAAGTGTACTTTTTTGTCTCTTCAAGGCTATTTTTAATTCACATGTATGATTAAGCCAAATGGCTTCCAGGGAAAACGCTGGGACTCCAGCACTGCCACATAAAAAACAAACAAAATTACTCTGATTTTGCTGCTCTTATGGATTTATAAGAGGGAAAGTGTGTCGGTAAGGCTTTTTTTTTGTATCATCGGACACGCCCTAGACGTCATCAGTAACCTTACAAGGGAAAATAGAGTTACGGATGAATTGGGCCACACAGTTCAGGGGCTGTCCCTTCACTTACACTGCACACGGCTGAGAAGAGGCGTAAAATATGGGTTTGATATTGCGTTTGATGCTTTCATAGAGCACTTATTGTATTGTGGTGGGAAAACAGGCATGATGATTAGACATATTGTGACTCATGAAACTTGAATACGGCTTGGCCGGCTCACTCGAACAATTTTGAGGGTACTGCGATGGGCCTCAACAGGTCAGGACTCATTTGAGATTCAAGAAGACACATCAATAGACAATGCACAGTCTTGTGTTTGCTTTCTCTTTTACTCACTCGTGTATCATCAAGTGCTGTAAAACCTCAACTGGGTAAGTTATCAGAGACCCTACATACGGTTCTCGACAGGTGATATTACACTTTTCCACACAGACTAATAGGATGAATTGTTGGAATGAATAATTCATTTTCTACACTTACATAGATACCTGTTCAGATTTCAACTTGCGGAGCGCGTGACCCCGACTTGAACCTGTGGCCCTTGAGTGTCAGTGTTTCACACCAGACTGTAATGCATGACTCAGCTAGACCTCGCAGATTAGGAGACGATACTGCAATTGCCTTAATATGTCAGGGAGAGTTCATTCATTTACAATTGGACATTTTCATTATCTGAAGATCCCATCTGTGATTTTATCATATTCTCCTTAAAGGAACAGTTCACCCAAAAATTCTGTCATCATTTACTCACCCTCAAGTTGTTCCAAACCTGTATGAGTTTCGTTGTTCTCCTGAGCCCAAAAGAAAATATTTTGAAGAATGTTTGAATGAAACAGTTGATGGTCACCCACTGACTTACATAGAATGGAAAAAAAATATTATAGTAGTCAATGAGGACCAGAAACTTGGTTACTCACATTATTCTTTAATGTTTAACAGAAGAAAGGAACTTAAAGGTTTGGAGTAGATTTTTCATTTTTTTGGTGAACTACCCCTTGAACTAGGATCAAAAACTGTCACTGGGACAGTTTTCAAAAGGTAGACTTTTGTACCTTATTGACCCAAAAGGGTGCATTTTAGTACCTTTCAGTAAGTTCAGCACTTCTTTAAAGGTACATTTCAGCATTTGAAGTGTACATATTAGCACCTAAATGGTACATAGTAGGGCCTTTCGCACCGCTTTAGTTCCAGAACTAAATGTACAGTACTAAAGTACTGGGACGATTTTGCGCAAACTATTTCCCAGTACCATTTAAAGGGTTGCATTAGCACCGACAGTGTGTACTAAGAAGTGACGTAAGCCGGTCGACAGCATCGTCATTTGTGCGCGGCGTTCAACAACAGAAACAAAGAAGAACAACATTAACAACAGGAGGATGGAGGACGCTGTGAACGGAGCTGTGTTTTTGTTGTGTCTCGCTGGTTTCACAATAATGGACATGGAAAGTCGATGTATACGTAAAGCGATTGAAAGAAAGGAAAGGAGGACTAAGAATCTCCAACTGGCAGTGCTACATTTGCTACAAGTGCCAGCACTTCAGCGTCCGTCCATCTATCGCTGTTCTCCATACTTGCGAAATAAGTTGACACAATGTTTACAGTATGTTCACACGGCATTTTAAATTATGGCGGGTGAGGGCGTTTTCATACGCGTTTGGCCAATCAATGTCTACTTACG
>NW_015552577.1:96083-103374 GCF_001515605.1 Sinocyclocheilus anshuiensis
AATAATGGTGTGTTCCTACCAGACGCGAAGCGAATATACGCATCGCGCCACTCGCGCTAGATTACTCGCGGCATGTTTTTCGTGTCACTCGCGCGAATAAAAACAGCGCGATCAACCATGCTGGAGATAACTACAATCGCTGTTTTGTACCTGTTGTCAAAAAGTCCTAAATACAATGGAAAGCCAAACGCCGACGGGTCTGGGTTCACAGCACTATCCAGAGGAGGATGAATAACGTTAGGATCCTGTATTAATAGGGCCTTTCGCATTAGAACTAAATGTACAGTACTAAAGTACTGGGACGATTTTGCGTGAACTATTTCCCAGTACCATTTAAAGGGTTGCACTCGCACCGACAGTGTGTACTAAGTAGTGACGTAAGCCGTTCGACAGCAACGTCAATTGTGCGCGGCGTTCAACAACAGAAACAAAGAAGAACAACATTAACAACAGGAGGATGGAGGACGCTGTGAACGGAGCTGTGTTTTTGTTGTGTCTCGCTGGTTTCACAATAATGGACATGGAAAGTCGATGTATACGTAAAGCGATTGAAAGAAAGGAAAGGAGGACTAAGAATCTCCAACTGGCAGTGCTACATTTGCTACAAGTGCCAGCACTTCAGCGTCCGTCCATCTATCGCTGTTCTCCATACTTGCGAAATAAGTTGACACAATGTTTACAGTATTACCTTTTGAAAAGGTACCGCCCAAGTAACAGCTTTTGTACCTTTTTTTTTTTCTGAGAGTGCATACATTGTACACAATGCTGGGTTGATTATTTAAAAAATGTAATCTATCACTGATTACATGATGAAAACTGTAGTTAGTAAAGTAATCTAGGTTACTAATTTAAGGCATGACTACTTTTTGGATTACTTTTAGATTACTTTTTGATCAAACTTTAAACGTACCATATTGATATAAAAAACAAAGAGAAAGAAAATATATTCCATTTTTTTATATCAGCATCATAAAATGCATTAAACATGACATTAGTGAGTTGATAAAAAGCAAAACATTAATGAAATCATAAATAAACACTTGAACACTAAAAGTACAAATATTTGATTTGTTTACCTGCATGTCAATGGGACCATTAACAGATATCAGAGAACATGCAAATGTGTTGTTAAATTATTAGAAATATTAGCTTCCTCAGAAATATTTCAAATGTATTTATTTAAACAACTTGTTATTATAGTCAAATCTAAATGATAGGATTTTTTAGAAAGGAACATTTAAAAGAGAGAAAAAAAAGAACAATTAAGGAGAATCAATAAATTATGAATAATTTACTGCCATTGTGTAATCATGTAATCCATAAAAATGTAACTGCAGTCTAATTATGCCCATTTTAAAATGTAATATACTCTAAGTTCAAGTGCTTAGTTTTTGAAAATCTGATTATGTAATACAGATTACTCAGTTACTACCCAGCTCTGATTAAATGTATGGATATTTGCATTGCATTGACTGTTCTATGTAGATCCCACCTTCTCGCATGCCACAATTGTTCAATTAATTACAACGCCTACATGCTATTGGTCAACTTTGACTACAAAGCTAAAACCTGGACATATGAGGCAACTTAGAAATGCCGGCCAGGACATGTTCAGGAAAAAGAGGACGTATGTTCACCCTATCATCAACTTACAACTGATGACGGCACTGACACTGAAACGTCTTCAGAAAATGAGAGATAAAGTCCAGTTGTAAATGAATGAACTCCATAAATAGAAATACTGTGTATCAATGATTTTTTTTAGGATTTGGTTCCAGCATTAAGAACTGAAATGTAAAAAAATAGCCTTTTTAGGGTAAAAAATACCCATGTATTAAGTATATACTGTTCATTTTGCTCTTTTGGAATTATTAGTGCACCACTGTCTCTTTGTCTCAAAAGCACTGAGTCAGTATATGTCTCCCTGGCAACTAAGTACAACAGGAAGTTATGCAAATACCAAGTGGAGTTTGACAAAGGTTTTCACGTCCCGACCAGAGACAGAACGGAACTGAGTGTTCCACACCACACACAGATCCACTATTTGACACTTGGACGAGCTTTTCTCTGGAGCATATTAATTACTGACTTCATTCGAGACAAAGGAAGAACCTTTTGTAACGCTGACACCAGATCTTCAGTTTCAATATAATGAGCAGAAGGTCAGAACAATTCATCATCTTTAATAATGTTGGGTCCTTTCAGGTGCAGACAATGTCATTTAAAACATCCATTGTGTCTAGTCCATTAAAGGTTAGTGTTACTGAACTGCCCACCCTCCAGTTCTCTACCTGTATAACCTGTCATTTTCAAATGAACCTGAAGACCTCGGTTAGCTGGTTCAGGTGTATGCGATGAGAGCTGGAATATGAATCGTGATAGTATGACCTCACTGGGGAAAGCCTTTCATATACAAACCACTCGTTGGATCTACCTCAAACTCTTTCACAGAGAATTACTAACCAACATCAGGAATGGTACAATGCTTTATAGATATTTAGAAAGTACTGTAGTCATTTAAATGTATGTGGAAATGTTTAAAAACATTTCTGCTGGGTATAAGAGGGTTTAACTGTATCACCTTTGGAATTTCACTCTTTGTTCATATTAGAAATGTGCAGATTTTGAATGATCTACATCGATTAATCTGCTTGTCCAATATGATGCCAGAACTAAAAATACAGTATGCCAGGAAACAAAAAAAAACTATTTTTTTTTACAGTAACTTGGCAGCTGTGCTTGCAAAACATATCAGAGAGTAAACAATTATAGTAATGATATATCATTAAATGATATAATGTCAATATACCAACCTATTCAAGCTATTGGAATATGTTACTGTAAAATGTGATAATAACATAATGCAAGACCACATGATGACTGAAAAAGCATAAAAATCGGCAACTGTATAGCTAATAATAACAACATTAAGCCAGAACCAGTGTCACCCACACAAATGCAAAACACCAGTAACTGAGTAACACACAGAATGATCCAATTATCACACAAGCAAGAATGCAGTAGTAGTGAATATCAGCATGACTGTGATTTCCTGTGATTACAAAGCCATATGATATTCAGTGCACAGCAAGAGGTTAATATTCATTTTTTTTCATACAGAATTTGGCTAATTATGTTCTATCCCCCAATAAAAATAGCTACAAAAGGAGCCAAGAGGCGCACTCAGCATAATAGGCAAATGGAGTGATGTTATGCCCCAGTGCTGTTATATGAAATAGCAGCACTCTTAGTAATATGTTCAACGAATCGGATTAAAAATCCGAAACAAATCGAAACAAATATGATGGTTTGCACAAAGATTTCAATAAATTATAAGGCAAATAATTTATACAAGTTTTAATAATTTATAATTTATACTTAAAGAAGTATTTTGTTCCTACATATAATACACATTTTTTTCTGTAAATAATGTGGTTCACACACTGTAAAAAAAAAAAAAAAATTGAAGTTGTAAATAAAACAAAGATTACTGAAGTGCATTTTACAAAAAAATATATTTCAGCCTTACCACAGTCTTACCACATTGTTACATTTAATTTATTGTTACTTGACATTTCTTTGTAATTAAATGTGAAAATTGCTAGCGATATCTGAGTGAAATTTGTTTCTACACATTTTTGTTTTCCAGTAGGCTTATGTGTGTAAAAAGCATAATTTTATTGTATTGCCTTGTTAAATTTAATAAGAAAAAGGCTATTGTTGTAAATAATAATTTTGCTCTAAAGTGCCTTGTCTGGACAAAAATCAAAAAAGATTAAAATACAATGAAATAATGCAATTTATAGCCTACTTTTTTACTCGCAAGAAACACAATTTTAACAGAACTGAAAAGAGTGTGGTATTGCCTTGTTAAATATAGCCTACACGTTATTTTCAATTATAAGGCAATTCATAGTTCTAATTATTTATTAATTTGTACCATTTTACATTAAAAGTACTGTCTTTAAAAGGTCTAATACTATTTTCACGGTATGTGGTAAGGTAACCAACGAACAGGTTTTTACTGTAGCATTTTCTCCCCAACGTAGAAACTCCTGCATGCTTTTGAGGCTGGAAGCGGCGGCGGAATCATCATTCACATTCATTCATCGCGCTCAGTGCATCACAAGAAGCTCATCATGAGCTATGATGAGTCCCTCATATGCAGGTCAGAGGATGAACGTGATATTCACTGATACATCTGTCACAGACGGATTGGATGAGAGCTCATCCTAGAGGAGATGACAGCTCTCATATGATATACCCTACACCGATGCATGCGTGTCAGCACACAACCGGCTCATTATTCCCGAACGCTTCCTACTTACAGGGGCTGTTGTGGGAGAAGCGTGCTCTCCTGGGCGAGTGGGATTCGTTCTGATCCAGTTCATACGCGGAGGCGATGAGCACGGCGAGCAGCAGAAGTCCGGTCCTTGGCGGCATCTCTCACTAAATGACACTGGGGCTTTTATGAAGGGCAATAAAATAGGATTTCCTTTATGTCTTGCGCGCTGTGCGGTGCGTCTTCTTGGCGACTTCGTTGAGGAAATGCGTGCGATGTGGGCAGTATCGTGAAGGCTCTGGCTGTCCGGCTGATCTCCAGCAATTTCTTCTTCCATCCGCGTGCATGACAGGAGCGCAGGTCGCCCTTTATATATGCCCGAGCATCACGAGCTCGCCGCTCAGCCCAATCACATCACAGCAGGCGATCCAACACAGCCTCTGCTCCAACTTTCATTCATTGATCCGTAGCATTTAAATGGGCTTATCGTATGGCGTAAAGTTAGCTGTTCCTTTTAACTTGGGAAAGGTGATCGGGAAAACGCTCACATCCGCGCACTGTTGTCATATACAAATAAACGCGTCCAAGAGCGCGTGGCATATTTGATCCTTCATAACGTCACAAACGGAGCTCGTTTGTTTGCAACTTTACCCTATACTGAACGAACAAAAAAGAGCTAAAAGTGCAAGAACCCCTCTGAAACCAGCAACCAGACAACAAACCGGCAGGGTATCTAAACATTGCTTACTATTTATCACAGCTACATCAACCACTTTCTATGCATACAACAATCAGAGTGATTTAGATGCTCTGGCCAAGCTGGTTCCCTCAAAAATGACCAAACTCCTTTAAAACCAGCGTCTGGCACATCCTCATAATGTAGGCTACTACTAAAAAAAAAAAAAAAAACACTGAGATTTATGTAACTTTAAATGAGTATTATTAATTATTTAATTGACTAAATGAATAATTATTAAAATGATCAATAATTATTCTTTTTTTTTATCGTGGTACTCCAAAAAAACACTGAGATTTATGTCACTTTAAATGAGTAAACCGGACTGTTAAATAATATGGCATCCATATGACCCCATTCCTGTAAGTCTAATGAACTCTGATCACGCAAGTCTAAATCTCATTACTGGCCTGGGCAAATGACAGCTTGTTTTTCTTTATCTTTTGGTTTCATTCTGTAGTGTTATATTTCAACTGTCTGCTAAAGCGTTACGACAGCATCGCGTTTTAGTCAAATGTATTGCGTTCTTTGTTTTTCTTAAATGTCTTTGAGAAATAACATTTGAAGTTATTCAAATGACCCGCTTTTTTATCGCTTTGGCATTTTGATGGACCCTCTGCAATAATGCCGCTATTGTTGGCGAAGCGGACGGAATCGTCTCTAGCTGACAGATAAACTACGCAGTTATTGACACAAATCATGCAGCGTATGGAAAGCATCACTGTGTTGACTTTGCGCGTCTCGCAGCTCGCGCAGGGCGCACGTGCAGAAGCGCACGCATAATGTGACACTGAAGTCCGTGCGTGAATAATCGCACAGTCATGTTTAAGTGAGACATCTGCTCCGTTTAAGCCTTGAAGAAAGGAGAAGAGCAGTATTTTATTCTGAACACCCTTTAATTCCTAAAGGGAAGGTCAATAAATGAGCGTCTTGTTGCAACTGAGGCTGGGGCTAGTTGTCACAATTTTTACTCCAATTGATATTTCTCAGAATGTGAATTTCTGTATAGGCACATAACCTGATTTCTTGCTACATAAAAAAGTTTTGAACATTTTCATCATTATTGTCTAGGTAATGTTTTTATGCCAACCCTTTGTGTCCTGCATGTTGTAACCCTATGGGGTAAGTTGTCACACAGGGGACCGCCATTACACAGCCTATTCATGCTTTTCAATACTATTTAAACAGAGAGAGAGAGAGAGAGAGAGAGAGAGAGAGAGAGAGAGAGAAATAGTATGCAACACAAAACAGATGAGGGGAAAAATGTTAAAGACATTGTACAAAATATTAAACTATGGTTTTGGCCAGTAAATATAAATGAGATTATATGAAATTACAACCTGACATATATCTTGAGAACACATTGCAACTTTTTGGAGAAAATCAACCATTATTATTACATTTACATTTAGTCATTTAGCAGATGCTTTTATCCAAAGCGACTTACAGATGACTTACAAATTATATAGACAAGCCTCATCATAACATATTCAAATGTGGTTTTATTGTGTAGACCAGTTGCATAAACATAGCCACTGTGTTAAGACTGTGTCTTAAGAACTAGTTTGACCAACTAGTTGTTAGCCAAGAGGTAATCAGACTTACCTTTTGGATTCAAATTACACCATTCTCCCTTTTTATAACTGACTTTAAGAAATTATGACCAGTCTTAAAGAGAAAAAAATAGATGACTAACTTTTTAAGTCTAGTCTAAGCGGTTTATGCAACCGGCCCCTGATTTTCTGTTAAGTGTTTAAGTTAAGTTAACACAATAAGACTTCATATTAACAGTGTTCCTTCATATTCATTACACTGGATCCTACTTTTGCTGATTTGTCTTGTAACAAAGCATTGAGGTTGAAGCCTTCAAACGACAGTTTGTTTCTCACTGTTAAACTTTTTTTTGCCAGCACTTTATTTTAAGGTATTCTTGTTACATATGTTACATACTACTATAATAACAATAAATTATGAATAATTGCAAGCAAGTAAACCTAAGCCAAAACCCAATCCTAACCCTAACCATATAGTGAGTACATGTAGTTAATTAATATTACTCAGTACTTAAATGTCAAGTCAAGTCACCTTTATTTATATAGCGCTTTTAACAATACAGATTGTCAAAGCAACTGAACAGCATTAATTAGGAAAATAGTGTGTCAATAATGCAAAATGACAATAGTAAAGACACATTTTTCAGTTAAAGACAGTTCATCATTGAATTCAGTGATGTCAACATCCAGCTCAGTTTAAATAGTATCTTTGCAATCAAA
>NW_015552577.1:103516-110501 GCF_001515605.1 Sinocyclocheilus anshuiensis
AAATCAGGCAGGTTATTTGTGAATCTGTCTTTGGTGGCTGGAACAATAGTTCTGCCCAGACAATAACGCGGAGCCATATAGTTAATATTAGTAATACGCAGCATGCACGATACAAGGAAATGGTCAGTAACATCATCGCTTTGAGGTACGATATCTATATCAGTAAGATCAATTCCATGCGATATAATTAAATCTAGCGTATGATTAAAACGATGAGTGGGCCCGGTGACGTTTTGCTTGACTCCAAAAGAGTTTATTAGGTCAGTAAACGCAAGTCCTAATGCATCATTTGTATTATCAACGTGAATATTAAAATCTCCGACAATTAGCGCCTTATCAACAGTAACCAATAAATGTAACAAGGACACCTTAAGATAAAGTGTAACCCTTTTTTTATACCATCGCCAGTTATTTTATCAGCCCTCAACAAACATTCTTAATTTGCTGAGTAACATAAAGTGCAACATCTGAACGCTTTTCCCATCTGTGACAGTGGTGTACAGTCAGCAGGTGTTTCCAAGTGAAAACACCATCAATGGATTGTGAGTCATGAATGGATTTGTGCCTCCAACCCCCTACTTACAGATCACCACATCCTCTGCAACGCCATCAGATGAATCAGAAGGTCTTATATCTACTATTTTCCCTTTGCAAAGCTACAGGAGCACAGTAAAAGCACCATTATGGATCAAATCACACAATTGCAATGTACCTGTTTAAAATGCACCAGCAGTTTTGATAGATTCAACATTTAGAAGAGCTCTTTACATCTAAAGACATTTCTAAAACATTTCTTTAGATCTTTTTATCCCAAGTGAAAATAGACAATGAAACCTTAACTTTCTATAATACAAGTGAAACCCTGTTAGAGACTTCAAGACTGTTAGGGAATGAACTCTTCGATTCTCCCAGCAATTTAGCAGTTTCACTAATAATGGTGAAACATACAATAGGGGTGGAAGAGTGCAGGAAAGGTCAACCGTTTTATTTAAGGCATTCAGATGTGGACGGAAGCAGATAAAGAATAGCTCTGAGACTTGAGGTTCACTAACTTGCCAGTAAGAAACTGTTAGTTTGTAGTATTAGGCTACCTTTCAATACAGATTCCATTAAATTGGTTGGCAACTTCTTTTCACTTCGATATCTGGAACAAGCTTTTTAAATCATGTTTTTAAAGCCTTTACCGTTCAGGGGTTTGATTTGTAGACATTTTTATGGTAGGCCTGTAGTTTTATTTACTGCAGTAACTTAAGCTGAAACTATCATTCTTCTCAACTTCTAGTGGCCTGCTTCATTTGTCAATTACATTGATGGCTTTACAAAAACACACACAGCAGATAAAATCTAGCAGATCTTATGTCTGCTACTCCAGGAAGATTAATTCTTATATTCTCTCAGCAACTTATTGCAATTTCAAAGCAAAGCATACTTGTCTTTAAAAGCTTTGGCCAATAAACACCAGTATGATGCCAAACTGTGATTGTGCCAGCCTGTTAGTAACTGAGCAACTACAGAACATTAGAATTCATTACATCATTTAGTTCAATTGAATTGTATGTTATCACCAAGGTGAAGAAAGCATTACGACAAACAGGATGGAGTATGATAACAGTGGTGCCAGTCCAGTCATACATCACACCAGTCAATCAATGCCTCACCGCATGTGTTCACTAGACCTGCCAAAGCAAGAGGAAATTACTTTTAGATTACATTAGCACTTGCTAATTTACTTGCTACACTTGGTCATATGAAGGACCTGTAGTTCTAAAAGATCATGTTTTTGGCCAACTTTACATGTTATCCAGAGTTTGCATGATGATGCAGGTGTAAAAGCAAGCTATCAATACGTTTTTAGTACAAACAACGCATCCAGAATGCATTCAGAAACAAGTTCACAGAGTTCCAAGAGTTGCATTTCAGTCCGTTTCAAAGCCTTTTATAAAATGGGGTGTTTTTTTGACCACTCTCGTACTGAATGCGACCATATTTCTTAAGTGCATCTTGACTGTTACTAAGATATTGATTCTGTGCAAATGTCGGAAGACAAAATTCACCCCAGCAAAATATGAAGAAAATGGTTTTATAAAATCCAATTTTCTGCAAGAGTGACTCACGCAGTGTTTAGATTGTGGCAAGGATTTCAATCCAGCTGTTCTGGAAAAGTTATCAGAATTATTATTATCATTAAAATGGCTCCTTGGGGGCACATTCAACAATATGATAAAAAATAAAAAATATATATTTTTGATATATTTTTACCTTTGAGAGCACTCTTTGGATGTTCTCATAAGCATACACATATCTGAGCATTATGAGGAAAGTGATTCTCAAAACTATTCTTCACTTCTTTGGGTTCTTGTTGTCACGGTGGCTACTGCGTAAGAGTGAGGAATGCGGGGACGTAGGAGCTGCAGGAATAACTTTATTTAATAGACAAACTAAGGGTTTCACAGGGTAGGCAGGAGACACACGTAGCACCATCAGGAGATGAACAATACCAGACAAGGAAACATGGAGCAGACAACACTAAAATACAGGGCTTAATGAAGGGTAATTACAAGACACTAGTGAATCAAACGACAAATCAACGAGAGGGAAAAAACGGGGAGCACATGGGAGAAAACAAAACAAAACAGGTCCATATTCCTGACATTTGTCCTGATTAGATTTTTTCGACCATGGAAAGACAAGGATAAATGGTGTGTAGCAATGTGTTTCTCATGCCCTTCATCTCAGCTTAGCTTTGACATCTTCAACCAGCAATTGACTTTTGTCATGGTTTCAATGCTTTACTCCACATCGTTTATTTTGAACAAAAGTAGAACATCTAAGCCAGATTGTACCATTTCATTCATTTGAGGGAGTACCCAGAAAGGGCTAAAGATTCAACAGCTGCGCTCACATATGGATTGAATTAATCCTTGGCTAGTTACAGAGGTAAGTCAAATTCAGGTGGTCTTGCACCCCAAATGAATGCAACCCTTGGGAATAGTGATGTATCAGGCAAATGAAGTCTCCTCCTATGAGTGGTTAATCAGGGCCATGTTACTATGAGAAATAGAAACATCTGGATGCTGGACATGAGGAATTGTAAACCGATGGCAAGCAAAAGTGAGCATTATGCTTTGGCCTGATACCACACGTGTCATATTTGCATTGCTTTGCATGAAAGCAGTTTAACTAATTCTAAGATTACTCTCCATTTGCATCCATTTGTCATTTCTGCAAAGAGGTCAGCTGCAACCCTACACTTGCTCCTATGGCATCATGGGGCTGTATGTCCATGAATTACAAGCTGTGGTTTCTGCTTAAGAAATGGTTAGATGTAAACACATATATAAAAGTACCAGAAAATAGTAGAGACTATACTATACTATACTATAATATACTATAAAAGCTATTACAATGATGTTTGGAAAAGATGGAGTGCACATCTGGCTCCAAATCAGATCTACTGTAACAGTGAAGTTGTGAAACTGATCTGAACCTTAAAAATAAACATTTTTGTTGTAACTTCATGTGGCTCTTAAAAGTGTGAAATAGATTTATATGTCATTCTCCCTTAATAATAACAGCTCAGTATGAAGGTTTCTTCTCTTCCAGAATCCAAATTTAACCTGTTAAAAAAAGAAGTTATCTAGCAGAGTGTCCAGTCACTAGTGCAGAATGACAAAAAAAGTTTTGTTTTTTCCACAAATGATGGAAAAAAAAGGTTTAGGAATGGAAATACAAAGCCTGCACGCATCACACCAAAGCAAAGTTTCCACTGGTGTTAGCTAGTTGAGTGAGTATAAAATATGTCACATGCTCATTTGACGTCTCAGAGATGAGCAAATGTTCTACTACACACGTCAACCTATGACACATCATCACATTTAGTCTTGCTTATCAAAACAGTAAGATACATCACAGTGAATGTAAAACAGATGTGGTTCTGTTGACATGGCCACAGCCAAGTGGATCTGTACATGCCTGCGTCACATTGTCACAGTCATCACCTCAAACCTTTTAGAAACTTGCTTCAGATCATCCAATATTTACACATTTACCAAAACGGCCACCACTCCCAAAGTCACACACTCAAGCGCTGGTGTCCAAACAGCTCATTCTCTCATTCTCTTCTCTGCTATCCAGGTAGACACGAGTGGTATCAGTGATAAGGTCTACACCGGGTGAGGTGCCACATGATGCAGTTATGTGAAGAAAAGTCCAAATTGTGAAATATAAACTTGCAATTGCATGAAAAAGTCAGAATTGTGAGAAAAGTAGCAATTATCTTAAAAAAAAAAAAAAAACAGGATTGCAAGATGTAAACTTACAACGCAGGCTCATTGGAAATATGTGCTTGTTGCAACGTTTCTGCAACACCCATATTACATAAGTTAGAGCACGTTTTACGGCAGTTTCAAAGTGAAATGTCCAGTGTGTGGTGCTAAAACGTGCATTCAATACATGACTGTGGCCACGTTTTTATTAATTTGGTACAGGGATGTATTTCTGCATTTTTAAGTTAGCTCAGGCACGTATTGCATCAGTTCAGAATTGAAATCTCCGGTGAGTTTGCCAAAAGTTAATGCTCTATCGTGTTGGAAAACAACATTCCCCCTACACCAAACCTAACCACGTTTTTATTAATTTGGTACAGGGATGTATTTCTGCATTTTTAAGTTAGCTCAGGCACGTATTGCATCAGTTCAGAATTGAAATCTCCGGTGAGTTTGCCAAAAGTTAATGCTCTATCGTGTTGGAAAACAACATTCCCCCTACACCAAACCTAACCCTATACCTACCCGATAGTGTTGCCTACACTCATTGATGCAACCATGCTTTGTTATCTTCCTAATACGTGGGTTTTAGCTGTTTGCTCGAACTGTAGTTTCACTGGATTCGAACCCCGTAATGCGTGAGCTACCGAGCAAACCTGTGTTAGAAAACCCATACATATGAAGCTCTATGTGACGCTAATGTTCAAAAGTATTAGTTTTCAAACCTTGCAGCATGTTAAAATTGTTTTGAGGTCATAACATAATATTCTGCAAGTAATTGTGCGAAAATGAGACTTTCTTAATCAAAACTCTGGCCCTGTAAATCATACTTTATGTGATGTATTTCCAATAAGCATGTATTTCCAATAAGCCTGTGTAGAAATAAAAAAAAATTTAATTGAGAGTTGTAAACTGGCAATTCCAAGAAAAAAAGTTCAAATTGTGAGAGGAATTCTGAGAATAAAGTCAGGTTGAACAAACTCAGTGTTGCAGGATTAGTTTCGAGTTCAACAAAACTAAACCAATCCAATCAAGCTTTGTTGCTGCACATCAACCTTCTCCATCAACTCAGTCTTTCATTCTGAGCTCATGAATAACTATGGAGCATGTGCACATGAAAGTGAACTGCCAAACACATGCCTTGAAACATAGAAACTGAGATTCACTTTCATGTGCACATGCTCCATAGTTATTCATGAGCTCAGAATGAAAGACTGAGTTGATGGAGAAGGTTGATGTGCAGCAACAAAGCTTGATTGGATTGGTTTAGTTTTGTTGAACTCGAAACTAATCCTGCAACACTGAGTTTGTTCAACCTGACTTTATTCTCAGAATTCCTCTCACAATTTGAACTTTTTTTCTTGGAATTGCCAGTTTACAACTCTCAATTAAATTTTTGTAGTTAGCTCAGGCACGTATTGCATCAGTTCAGAATTGAAATCTCTGGTGAGTTCGCCAAAAGTTAATGCTCTATCGTGTTGGAAAACAACATTCCCCCTACACCAAACCTAACCCTATACCTACCCGATAGTGTTGCCTACACTCATTGATGCAACCATGCTTTGTTATCTTCCTAATACGTGGGTTTTAGCTGTTTGCTCGAACTGTAGTTTCACTGGATTCGAACCCCGTAATGCGTGAGCTACCGAGCAAACCTGTGTTAGAAAACCCATACATATGAAGCTCTATGTGACGCTAATGTTCAAAAGTATTAGTTTTCAAACCTTGCAGCATGTTAAAATTGTTTTGAGGTCATAACATAATATTCTGCAAGTAATTGTGCGAAAATGAGACTTTCTTAATCAAAACTCTGGCCCTGTAAATCATACTTTATGTGATGTATTTCCAATAAGCATGTATTTCCAATAAGCCTGTGTAGAAATAAAAAAAAATTTAATTGAGAGTTGTAAACTGGCAATTCCAAGAAAAAAAGTTCAAATTGTGAGAGGAATTCTGAGAATAAAGTCAGGTTGAACAAACTCAGTGTTGCAGGATTAGTTTCGAGTTCAACAAAACTAAACCAATCCAATCAAGCTTTGTTGCTGCACATCAACCTTCTCCATCAACTCAGTCTTTCATTCTGAGCTCATGAATAACTATGGAGCATGTGCACATGAAAGTGAACTGCCAAACACATGCCTTGAAACATAGAAACTGAGATTCACTTCTCGCAGAAGAGTCAGCACGATTCACTTCTGTCTTCTTCCGAATGAAAAATATGAAGAATTTACATGCATTTACACAAAAAGAAGAAAGGACCTTTCTTGTCCATGAAAGAGGACAACAAAAAGAAAACATCTTGCTACAGTATATCTGTCACGGGGTCACTGCTGAGCGGACTGAGGAGCAAGGAACGGAGAGAGACGAGGAGTACATTAATGATGGGATTTTAATAACTTCAAGGGAACCAGGAAAACACACGTAGTAACGGAGGTAGACTTCAGCAGACATTCACATTCATTAACATACAATACCGGACGCTGGAGCACACACAGGGAACACTATTTATACACACAGGAGGAGGGGATGACGAGACACACCTGGGAGCAATGAAACATCAAGGGAAACACCTGGGACAAACGATCTTAACTAATCAGGACAGGAACAGGAAACTAACCAAATAAGGGCATAGGAAGGCACATGGGGAGCAAGACACACAAAACATGGAACAGAGTCTGACATAACGCCCCCCTCCGGAAGGCGTGTCCTCAGGCCATATA
>NW_015552577.1:112251-112622 GCF_001515605.1 Sinocyclocheilus anshuiensis
ACGGCCGGCGGAGGGGTTCCGGATCGGGATCGGAGACTCTCCAGACACCGGATGACTGTCTCCTTCCAGTCGAGGTTGGTGGTGTCTGGGAGCTCCGTAGGATGATGGAATGTTATCTCGATCCGGAACAGCGTTGCGACGATCTCCCCCTCGAGGGAGCTGGTGAGGGCGAGCGGCACGAACGCCCTTGCAAAGACGATTGGGTCTGGGCTCGCCTGAGCCAGCGCGATAAACATTAATCGCTCCTCCATTTGGGGACGTGGAGGAACGCACGGGAAAACAAAAAAACAAAAACAAAACAAAAACTTTCAAAAAACGGAAATCAAACGGGGAGAGGGGGTGCCGCTTACTTTTAAGGTCCGGTATTCTGT
>NW_015552577.1:112966-124344 GCF_001515605.1 Sinocyclocheilus anshuiensis
GCAGACAGGGAACTTGGGACTGGGAACACTATTTATACACACAGGAGGAGGGGATGACGAGACACACCTGGGAGCAATGAAACATCAAGGGAAACACCTGGGACAAATGAACTTAACTAATCAGGACAGGAACAGGAAACTACCCAAATACGGGCATGGGAAGGCACATGGGGAGCAAGACACACACAAAACATGGAACAGAGTCTGACAATATCAGTGCAAGTCAAAGTTGTAAAGACAATCTTTTGCTATGAAGTGACTGTGAATTTGAAGCAAGAGAAACAGGGAGAGTAACTTTATTGCATTAGAGATTTGTCACTTTGCTCACAGCTGATTGGTCCAACTTTGGTTTGAGATGTCTTATCCAGAACATTACCTGTGCCAGAGCAGATTGTATGGAGCGCAAGTTACCTTATCAATACCAGTAGAAGTCTTCATAGTGCTTAAAATCCAGTAAACTGAAAGATACCTGGCAAGTCACCTAATCCGGTTTTACAGCATAGAAAAAAGTCAAAATTGCGAGATTAAAAATTAGCAATTACCTTACTTTTTATTCTGCGGTGGAAACAAGCTTCCAAATAATCTTGCATTGTGTTTTTCACACAGAACCTCTGTAAAAAAAAAAAAATTCTACATCATATTATCTAATGCTTTTTTTTTTTTTTGGTAATTTTGTGGTTTTTCGTGCTTAAAATCCAGTAAACTGAAAGATACCTGGCAAGTCACCTAATCCGGTTTTACAGCATAGAAAAAAGTCAAAATTGCGAGATTAAAAATTAGCAATTACCTTACTTTTTATTCTGCGGTGGAAACAAGCTTCCAAATAATCTTGCATTGTGTTTTTCACACAGAACCTCTGTAAAAAAAAAAAAATTCTACATCATATTATCTAATGCTTTTTTTTTTTTTTGGCAAACTTAGTGGTTATCTGAGAAGTCTAATCCTGTGATGTAAATGTGAATATCAGTGATTTCCAATATTATCGCTTTGCCTCATTTGTATTTTTACCTGAACTGCCGTTTGCACACTAATCTTCCACATTTCAATATCCGAATGGCAACTGAGGAAAAAGTAGGCCTAGACTTAGTTATGTGGGTTTATTATAAATAGCCACTTCTGTAAACCCATGTGAAGTTTATTTAAATATTTTTTTAAATAAAAAATTCAATTAAAAACAAAATAATTAATATAAAATGCATATGTCATACATGAAGCATACAAGCACAGCATGACCTTCTGTAAAGGTAATAACCTCTGTAATAAACTCAGAGATTTGTTTGAAAACCAGCCACGTCCAAATACGGCTGATGGAGGATGTTGAATTCAATTGGATCTTACATACGTGACTCACTGAATGCACCTGCATGTACAGAAGGCATTAGAAGATCTCTGACTCTCCTGTAGCACGTCTGAGGTGGTGAAACAGTTTTAACCCTCAATAGATATCACATCGTAAATGTATTAACCCAGCATTATCTCAATCACAGAGGAAACCACTCATACTAGAGCCAGAACTAATCTGATCTGCTAGACCTAATGAGTTTGCCAATATTTCTGGTAATCACTTTATGACTAATCAAGTTAATGAATAAGAGAAAAGGGATATCGCCAGCTCATTGTTTCTGAACCACAGGCATTTCAAAGAAGCCTACCACGGAGCTGCTACAGCTTTGATCTGTTCGGGTTCTGCTTGCTTCTACAGCTCTACGGTGCACAGTATGAGGTTTTCTGCATTTTAGTATGAGCAAAGTAGTATGCGAAACTGATGCGACCTTTACTGATTTCTGGGTTCTACATTAAACATCGTGGGAGGTGAGCTTGACGCACAGTCCTGACGCAAATCCCCGTCACTGACAGAAGAAGCGGTCCAACATACAACATGGAGTCTGACAGGTTGTCAGGTTGAGACTGAGAACGCACAGATGTCTTTTGTTCTTTGCAGAGACAGTCTGGACAGATCATCTGAAGAAACCTTCAGCAGAACATATGTAGTGTACAACAAGGTTAAAGACCCTGCCTATGGAAAATGTCTTCAGATTTTTTTTTTTTCAGCAAGGATGCATAAAAATTTAGCAACAGATGCAGTATAAAGACATTTATAATGTTACAAAATATTTCTATTTCAAATGAATGCTGTTCTTTTGAACTTTTTTTTATCAAAGAATACTGAAAAAAGTTTCTGCAAAAATATTGAGCACAACTGTTTTTAACATTGATAATAATAAGAGATGTTTCCTGTGTCACGGAAACGGGTGTGTGGAGGCAGGCAGGTCGACGAGGACGACAAGGATTCCAATAATGTCATTTATTGTAGACACAACAAGGCAGGTTCAGGTAGGTGAGACACACACTCGGGGTAACATTAACAATAACCGACACCAATGCTCAGACAGACAGGAACTAATATGGGGTGAATAATTAGAGGCAGACAGGTGAGCACAATGACGGTGATTAACTAATGATTAGACGGGCTAAACCAACACAAAGGGAAGAAACCACAATAGCAAGGATATCTTAAAGTGACAGTAAATGCATTTTAGTGTTACAAAAGATTCCTATTTTTAACCTTCCATTCATAAAAAAAATTGACAGATGTATCACAGTTTCCACAAAAATATAAAATCAGTATATTACAATGATTTCTGAAGGATCATGTGACACTGAAGACTGGAGTAATGATGCTGGGAATGAAGCTTTACATCACAGGAATAAATTACATATTAAAATAGAAGACAGATAAAAAAATGATTAAATGCTAGATCAAATGAGTTCAAAATCAAGCTTTTCTTGCATGCAGTGACCTCATGGATCAGGTCAGTTGCGCAGCACTTACTGACAAACAGGTGTTCGTACAGCAAACTTGGCAGTGTTAATTCAACTCTGATAGTTTGCCATGCAGGGAAGAGTTTTGTTGCTGTTAAGTGTTTTGGGAGGGGAACATTTTCAAAATGGCTTTTTTACCTCAGAGAGCTTTTAGCCTTGTTGTACCCTTTTGGTTACTCCAGAGCTGAAAGTCTGGAGTCTGAATAGACCAGTGAGGGTGTACCTTGACAACATTTGCTTTAACATGGAAAGACGCTATCCATATCTATAGTCTCTTCACCTAGTGTCACAGTTATGATTACATTATAGATACATAATGTTATATTAACACACACACACAAACATTGCATTATGCTTCACAGGTCGTTAGAGTGTTACAAATGTAATGAACATCTAAGAAAAGTCAATGCTTTATACTGTAAAGCTTCTTCATGGACCCCCTGCAGTAATCCTAAGGATATCACTGGTATTAGCCATGAGAGCGCAGCGGTCCTGTGCATGCCATGATCCTTTTATAAAGAGTTTTAATAGTGCTCTTGAGGCAATAACTTGGTTTTATTAAACAGGATCCAGGGTGAAAGAGTTTCAGAGCTCTGCACTGTATCACGTCCACCTACTGCACTGGATTCACAACGTTCAGCAGGGAGGGCATGAAACGGTCAGAGCACTTGCGTTTGTCATTCAAAGAGCCTTTTAAATTGCTTTTATGTGTCTAGTATTGGTTTTCTTTGACTAACAAGCAAATCACTGAGTAGGTTGGAATATAATTCTTAATACATGTTATGAGTATTATTATGCAGTTAAAGGTTGAACTCTTATGTTGACAGCACTGTTTTCACATAATTTAGACTTTAACTTCAGTTACTGAAAACTTTCAACAAAAAAAACACTCAGGCATATTTTTATCCACTGTAATTAATAAATTATGCAGGAAATAAATTCTCTAACGCTGTCTTGAAGATCTCTAATTCTAAATGAAATCTTACTTACCTTAATATTGCTGTTGCATCCCTCATTGGAAAAACGTGTCTGTTGCGATATTTCTGCAAAATAATATTATGTTACTGTACTTAATAATAATACTGCTCTTAATTTGAAATGTCCAGTGGGTGGCACTAGAATGCATTTAATTTTTCCCGAAACAGATGAACATGAATGTTCCAATGTTTTGTAAAGTTGGCTGTTGTACGTAGTTCGGAAATGAAATATCCAGTGGGTGGAGCTAAAATATTAACGATTCATGTTTGAAAATAACGTAATACCTTCACTAAACTTTGCAGATAGTGTAAATAAACAGAAACAGGACATAAAACAATTTTGCTGAAGCAACCATGGTATTTTAGTTTGTTTCATGCCATACCAGGTGAGCTACTGAGCAAGTTTACAAAGTCAAGTTTACTTTACAAAGTCAAGCAAGTTTACTATAAAAAAATGGATTTGTTTATAGAAAAGTTGGTGTTTTACTAGCACTCGTGTTCATTTTATGTGGCAACTGCAGTCAATTGTATGTTACATTTATGGAGGATGTTTCTAACATGTTTTTGCCTTTTTCAGATACCAGAACAGCACTAAAACATCTCCCATATTTTTTGATTTTCAGTACGTGCAGAACCCATTCTCCTGGCCTTATAGATCAACCTTTGTAACTAAATCAGGAAATTCCACCTAATTTGTACAGTATAAGGTCACAGAAATTCCCCTAATCTACAGGGGTCAGAGAGAATTGGCCTAGTCAAGGTTGTGATTTGGACATGTGTGTTCACATCTGAACCACAGATGAACATCTTCCCCACATTGTGGTAAACCAAGAGTCACATAGGAGCATGTCTTCCTGGCGGAAATGTCAGCATTGTTTAGACCTGTTATAGAAAAGTTGGTGTTTTACTAGCACTCGTGTTCATTTTAGGTGGCAACTGCAGTCAGTTGTATGTTACATTTATGGAGGATGTTTCTAACATGTTTTTGCCTGTTTCAGATACCAGAACAGCACTAAAACATCTCCCATATTTTTTGATTTTCAGTACGTGCAGAACCCATTCTCCTGCCCTTATAGATCAACCTTTGTAACTAAATCAGGAAATTCCACCTAATTTGTACAGTATAAGGTCACAGAAATTCCCCTAATCTACAGGGGTCAGAGAGAATTGGCCTAGTCAAGGTTGTGATTTGGACATGTGTGTTCACATCTGAACCACAGATGAACATCTTCCCCACATTGTGGTAAACCAAGAGTCACATAGGAGCATGTCTTCCTGGCGGAAATGTCAGCATTGTTTAGACCTGCGTACTGAGAAGGAATCAAATCCCCTTGACAAATCTGGTTTGAGGCCTTGTGTTTCTATTACAGAGCCAGACTGACATCTGTACTAAAAAGGCTACATCTTTATATTATGGCTTGGCTGCTGTGATGCATCTGGAGCTTTCTTATGTAAAATGTCTGTTAGTTTTTTATAGGCAATACAGCAATTTCCACAAAAACAAAAATACTGACTGTTTTATTTTGTTGCTTGCTTTTTGACATTTAATGCTTGCTATTTGCGGGGAAAACATATTTAAAAAATCTACATTTATTAATTTATTGATTTAAATTTATTTTATATTGGTTTTATAAAACCAAATCCAAAATCCAGACAATCCCTGCAACCTGAAAATGGAAATAACTGATTTAGGACTTTTCGGAATCACCAATAGTTAATCAGTAGTTACAGGCTCGAAATAATCACTTCAATTCAAAGTTCAAACACATTAATGAATAAATATATTCTAAGAATAGTGATTTCACTGTAGATGTACACACAACCACCTCGCCTCTCACTCCTAGAATATTGTCAAGTGCGTGTCTGTCTTTGTTTCTCCTGAATCTTTAGCTCGTCTCCATCTCCTCTCCAGTGGGTTTAGGTCCTTGTGCCCAGCAGGCTATTGTGAGACATCTTGATCAGTGTTTTCAATTGTTGCATTTGAATCTTTTTGCTTTCCCTCACCACAACAGCTCAAACATATTAGGACCATATTTGATTTAAAGCTATACTGCATTAAAAGCTAAATATACAATGAGCCAGGCTGTATTGCGTGATCCTTTTGAGTTTAGATCTACTTTGTGTGGCTCTTGAATTGTATTTAATGATTAAGTATAAAGCCCCATGGAAAGGCTTACCCCCCTGTGAGACTGAAAGCATGTTTTAAAGATATGTACATAATGGGACGTTAGTTTCCTTTCCATCTGTGTGAAATGTTCTCATGGGAACTGTTTAGTCTGAGATAAATAAGTAAACCATACATTGTCAAATCAACTGTTTCAAAAAGAAAAGTGCAGTTGCTTAGTTACTCAGCAAAGTTGGTACAACTCTCAACTTCTGCAAGTATCTTTTATTTCATATTGTGGTGTTAATTTCCTTGAAATTACCAGTATGTCTGGTGACAGTAGGCTAATAACTTTCATTAATAACATTATTATTGCACTTTGCTTGTATTGCAATAATATAATATAATATAATATAATATAATATAATATAATATAATATAATAATCTGATTGGTTGAGCAGCATCCAACAGTAACAATGGAATTTTGTTTTCACGTTCCATACAGATTGAGTTTGTGCATTAATGATTGGCATTTTATGATTTTACATTGAGATTCAAGTAGGTGGTGACAAGGCTTTATGAATGAGTCACTGAAATATCATTCAACTTATTTGTTAAAAAACACTTATTCATTCACAAATGTGTCACTGAATCATTCACGCAACCGATATTTGTAAGTCACTGAATTATTCACTGAATTGATATTAGTAAGCCACCAAATCATTCACTCAGCTGATATAAGTGAGTCACTAAATCATTCACTCAAGCGATATTAAAAGTCACAGACTCATTCACTCAACTGATATTAGTGAGTCACCGAATCATTCATTCAACCAATTTTACTGAGTGACAGAATCATTCACTCAACCGATAAGTCACAGAATCATTCACTCAACTGATATTAATAAGTCACCGAATCATTCACTCAACCGATTAGTGAGTCACCAAATCCTTCACTCAAACAACATTAGTAAGTCACAGAATCAATCATACACCTGATATTAGTGAGTCTCAGAATCATTCACTCAACCAATATTAGCGGGTCACAGAATAATTTACTCAACCGATATTAGAGGGTCACAGAATCATTCACTTAACCGATATTTGTGAGTCATCAAATCATTTACACAACCGATATTAGTAAGTCACCGAATCATTCACTCAACCGATATTAGTGAGTCACCAAATCATTCACTCTACCAATAATAATGGGTCACAGAATCATACACGTGATATTAGTGAGTCTCAGAATCATTCATTCAACCAATATTAGCGGGTCACAGAATCATTTACTCAACCGATATTAGTGGGTCACAAAATCATTCACTCAACTGCTATTTGTGAGTCATCAAATCATTTACTCAACCGATATTAGTAAGTCACCAAATCATTCATTCAACCGATATAAGTGAGTCACTAAATCATTCACTCAAGCGATATTAGCTGAAAATGGAAATAACTGATTTAGGACTTTTCGGAATCACCAATAGTTAATCAGTAGTTACAGGCTCGAAATAATCACTTCAATTCAAAGTTCAAACACATTAATGAATAAATATATTCTAAGAATAGTGATTTCACTGTAGATGTACACACAACCACCTCGCCTCTCACTCCTAGAATATTGTCAAGTGCGTGTCTGTCTTTGTTTCTCCTGAATCTTTAGCTCGTCTCCATCTCCTCTCCAGTGGGTTTAGGTCCTTGTGCCCAGCAGGCTATTGTGAGACATCTTGATCAGTGTTTTCAATTGTTGCATTTGAATCTTTTTGCTTTCCCTCACCACAACAGCTCAAACATATTAGGACCATATTTGATTTAAAGCTATACTGCATTAAAAGCTAAATATACAATGAGCCAGGCTGTATTGCGTGATCCTTTTGAGTTTAGATCTACTTTGTGTGGCTCTTGAATTGTATTTAATGATTAAGTATAAAGCCCCATGGAAAGGCTTACCCCCCTGTGAGACTGAAAGCATGTTTTAAAGATATGTACATAATGGGACGTTAGTTTCCTTTCCATCTGTGTGAAATGTTCTCATGGGAACTGTTTAGTCTGAGATAAATAAGTAAACCATACATTGTCAAATCAACTGTTTCAAAAAGAAAAGTGCAGTTGCTTAGTTACTCAGCAAAGTTGGTACAACTCTCAACTTCTGCAAGTATCTTTTATTTCATATTGTGGTGTTAATTTCCTTGAAATTACCAGTATGTCTGGTGACAGTAGGCTAATAACTTTCATTAATAACATTATTATTGCACTTTGCTTGTATTGCAATAATATAATATAATATAATATAATATAATATAATATAATATAATATAATATAATATAATATAATATAATATAATATAATATAATATAATATAATATAATATAATATAATATAATATAATATAATATAATATAATATAATATAATATAATATAATATAATATAATATAATATAATATAATATAATATAATATACAAAAGTTAGTTACAGTCCTTAAATCTGATTGGTTGAGCAGCATCCAACAGTAACAATGGAATTTTGTTTTCACGTTCCATACAGATTGAGTTTGTGCATTAATGATTGGCATTTTATGATTTTACATTGAGATTCAAGTAGGTGGTGACAAGGCTTTATGAATGAGTCACTGAAATATCATTCAACTTATTTGTTAAAAAACACTTATTCATTCACAAATGTGTCACTGAATCATTCACGCAACCGATATTTGTAAGTCACTGAATTATTCACTGAATTGATATTAGTAAGCCACCAAATCATTCACTCAGCTGATATAAGTGAGTCACTAAATCATTCACTCAAGCGATATTAAAAGTCACAGACTCATTCACTCAACTGATATTAGTGAGTCACCGAATCATTCATTCAACCAATTTTACTGAGTGACAGAATCATTCACTCAACCGATAAGTCACAGAATCATTCACTCAACTGATATTAATAAGTCACCGAATCATTCACTCAACCGATTAGTGAGTCACCAAATCCTTCACTCAAACAACATTAGTAAGTCACAGAATCAATCATACACCTGATATTAGTGAGTCTCAGAATCATTCACTCAACCAATATTAGCGGGTCACAGAATAATTTACTCAACCGATATTAGAGGGTCACAGAATCATTCACTTAACCGATATTTGTGAGTCATCAAATCATTTACACAACCGATATTAGTAAGTCACCGAATCATTCTCTCAACTGATATTAGTAAGTCACCGAATCATTCACTCAACCGATATTAGTGAGTCACCAAATTCGTCACTCAAATAATATTAGTAAGTCACAGAGTCATTCACACAACTGAAATTAGTAAGTATAGAATCATTCACTCAACCGATATTAGTGAGTCACCAAATCATTCACTCTACCAATAATAATGGGTCACAGAATCATACACGTGATATTAGTGAGTCTCAGAATCATTCATTCAACCAATATTAGCGGGTCACAGAATCATTTACTCAACCGATATTAGTGGGTCACAAAATCATTCACTCAACTGCTATTTGTGAGTCATCAAATCATTTACTCAACCGATATTAGTAAGTCACCAAATCATTCATTCAACCGATATAAGTGAGTCACTAAATCATTCACTCAAGCGATATTAGAAAGTCACAGAATCATTCACTCAACTGATATTAGTGAGTCACCGAATCATTCACTCAACCGATTTTAATGAGTGACAGAATCATTCACTCAACCAATATAAGTCACAGAATCATTCACTTAACTGATATTAGTAAGTCACCAAATCCTTCACTCAAACAATATTAGTATGTCACAGAGTCATTCACACAACTGAAATGAGTAAGTATAGAATCATTCACTCAACCGATATTAGTGAGTCACCAAATAATTCACTCAACCAATAATAGTGGGTCACAGAATCATACACGTGACATTATTGATTCTCAGAATCATTCACTCAACCAATATTAGCGGGTCACAGAATCATTTACTCAACCGATATTTGTGAGTCATCAAATCCTTTACTCAATAGATATTAGTAAGTCACCAAATCATTCACTCAACCAACATTAGTAGTTCACTGAATCATTCACTCATCTGATTTACCAAAATAGCTTTCAAAATAGCAATCAAAATCAAAAATATCAATTTCAAATCCATTGAAATTATCCTTATGTGATTACATAACAATACATATAATATTTAGATTATTATCTGTCACTGAAATTTTACACTTCACTCATTGGTCAGATGTTAGTTAAGCAACTGATCTGGGGTGCATTTCCCAGAAGCAACTATGGTCACAAGTTCCTACATTACCAATAGAGTTCAATGGAACTTTCGACCATAGTTGGCTAACAATGCTTTTGGGAAACGCACGTCTGAGCGAGTTTGTTCAGTGAAGTATTTTTCAGATTCATTCAAATTTGATTTACTAAAAAGGACCGGTTCATTAGAGTCATTTGTTTGTGAATCAGACGACACTGGTCCATTGGTATAAGATGGAACATTTCAATCTTAATCCAATGAGTCAAAATGTAGCCAGTTGCCGATATATAAATGACTTTGCAGCATTTATATGTCAAGAAGATCATTAATTACTCTCATAAAATGGAAAGAATGTGTGCTATTAAAGTTATCACAACACTATGATATTTATTTATGGAATGTAAATTCTGTGGCTGAGCTGTCATTTGTTTTTCATTTTTATTAAACTGGCTTTTGTCCATCACAACTGAGGAAACTAGATGTACTCAGTGTCATCGCTTGGTGGAATATCTTTAGAGTGTCTATCTCTGAAATGTTCATATGGACTTACCCATAAGAAAAATGTATTGCTCAGTGGTTGCTTTTCCGAAGTTCAGGAGACTTAGATGAGATTCTCATATATCTCTCATTTTAGTATCAACAGCATTTCAGATCTTTCTCCTAAAATTCCTTAGGAGAAATGGAAGTAGACACAAATGAGACATGAGAAATATTTGAGAAAAAAAGAGTCAAAACAGAGAATGTGGTAGAAGAAACAGAATATCTCTTTATTGTCTTGCTGCAATCTCTATCAAGACTCCATTATAGGAATATTTTATTGCTCAGTGGTTGCTCTTTCTAACCTCAAGAGACTTAGTTGTGATTCTCATGTATTTCTCATTTTAGTTTCAACTGTGTCTCAGATGTTTCTCCTAAAAATCCTTAGGAGAAATAAAAGTAGACACAACTGAGACATGAGAAAGTTCTGAAAGAAAGGAATCCAAAATGACAATGGGAGAGAAACATGTGAGAAACATGGGAGATCTCTTTATTGTCGTGCTGTAATCTCTTGCAAGACTCCATTATAAAAATGTTTTACTGCTCAGAGGTTGCTGTTGCTTTTTTATTGAAATGGGGTTTTTCACCTTTAATGGTCAGGACGGTAGGAGTAGAGACAGGAAACAATTGGACAGGTGAGAATTGAACAGGAGCAGGAAAGTACCTTTAGCTGGGATTCAAACC
>NW_015552577.1:143475-143861 GCF_001515605.1 Sinocyclocheilus anshuiensis
GATATCAGCTTTGTCTTAAGATGTCTTCAGTTTTATTTTAGGAGAAACGTTAAACTTTTACTAATATTGTAAATACTAAAACTATAATTTAAATAGCATTGCACGTTTCAGAATATCAAGGGTTACTAATTTAAATGTTTAAATTTATCTTCAATGTCCAGCATTGTATACACCACATTTTCCAAACACACTAGAAAGTACTTACAAGTGCAAGATGTTTAGTATAAGAGCAAAACCTTTTTTTAACAAATGTAACACTAGTGTCCCAGTGTTTTGTTTTGTTTTTTTGCTTTGTTTAGTATAAAAATGTTGTCTTGTACAGCCTATTTTTTGCATGTATGTAAATATAAGTTATGATTTCCTCTGTTAAATCACTGTGCTATAAA